>NW_007250931.1:98536-99638 GCF_000164805.1 Carlito syrichta | reverse complement strand
AATCCACTCACCTCAGCCTCCCAAAGCGCGGGATTACAGGCTGAGCCACCGAGCCCGGCTTCTAATGCTTAAATTATAAACATCAAGGAACAAAGCTAAAAATTGAACTACTATTATGTTGAAAAACCTCAAGGTAATCCAATGCATGCATTAGAAAAAAGGTTAAAGCAAACTAAGACTTATATGGAGGACAAAGTTATTTACATGTGCAAAAACTAGAACTCAATAAATGAAATAGAAAACAGCATTAAGGAATAGTACACAGAAAAATTTCCTTTAAACAAAAGAAATGAATCTGCAGACTGAACTAGCATACCATATACCAGGAAAAAAAAAATATTAAAAAACAATTGAGGCCAGGCTTGGTGCCTCAGCCTGTAATCCCAGCACTTTGGGAGGCTGAGGCGAGGGCTTCGTTCAAGACCAGCCTGGGCAATTTGGTGAGACCGTGTCTCTACAATAAATCAAAAATTAGCTGGGCATGGTAGCACGCAACTGTAGTTCCGGCTACTTGGAAGGCTGAGGCGGAGAAGGATCACAGGAGCCCGGCAGGTCGACGCTGGGATAACCATGAGTGTGCCCTGCACTCCAGCCTAGGTGACAGAGAGAGACTCCAATTCAAAAAAAAAAAAAAAATTGAGGCTGGGTGCAGTGGCTCATGCCTGTAGTCCCAGCACTTTGGGAGGTCAAGGTGGGTGGATTGTTGAGCCCAGGAATTCAAGATCAGCCTGGGCAACATAGCAAAACCTCATCTCTACAAAACTCAAAAAATTAGCTAGGTGTGGTATCATGTGCCTGCAGTCCCAGCTACTGGGGATGCTGAGGTAGATGGATCTCCTGAACTCAAGAGGTGGAGACTGCCTTGAACCATGATCATTGTGATCATGCCACTGCACTCCAGCCCAGGTGACAAAGTGCGACCCCGATTTAAAAAAAAAAAAAATTGACATTCAGATATAGGCTGGTTAAGTTACTGAACTTGTATAAAAGAAAAAAAAGCTAAGCCTGTAATCCCGTGCCTTTGGGAGACTGAGGTGAGTGGATTGCCTGAGCCCGCGGGTTCAAGACCCGCCTGGGCAGCGAGACCTCATCTCTACAATAA
>NW_007250931.1:86777-98427 GCF_000164805.1 Carlito syrichta | reverse complement strand
CTGCACTCCAGTTTGGGCAACAGAGTGAGACTCCAACTCAAAAAAAAAAAAAAGACGAAATTAAACTAAACCAAATTAAGCTGGCCTTAAGACTTTTCCAGATCAACACTCAATGCCAGAAGACAAAATTCTGAGGGTAGAATCATGTAACCCAAGAACAGATGTCCAGTCACGTTGCCATTCTAGTGTATAGGCTAACAGGCTGATATTAGGGAATGGCATTAATGAGCCATTTGAGAAAAAAGTTCCAGAAAAAATCCAATCAACCAAGAGAATCGAAATTAGGAGGTAAAAAGGAAGGCTGGGGGAAAATGTAAGAGTCCTAATTAGTGTAATACAGAATTTTAAAAAACTAATTACTTAAAGCTCTCAGTATTGTTTATGGGTTTTTTTAACCATAGTGGAAACTGCTCTCATGGTTAAGAAAATGTATCTAATTAAATTCAGTCATTCCTTTAGTTTATTTGTATTACATCACTTTAAAATTTTTCAATTGAATACAGTATATTTAAATTTTTGTTTCGTTTTTTAAAATGTCAAGCTTATAGTAAAGTTACAAAAATAATACAAACAACTTTTGTTTACTGAGCCATTTGAGAGTAAGTTACCAACATGATGTTTTATGACTTCAGGACATTTTTCTTTCTAACCACAATACAACAAAATTAGGAAATTAACATTGATACAATACTTCCATTTAATCTACAGAGCCCACTCAAGTTCTATCAATTGTTTCAACAGCAAAGGATATAGTCCAGGATCAAATTTTGTATTTAACTATGATATCTCTTTGGACTCCTTCAATCTGGGACAGTTTGTCTTTATTTTCATATTTGAGACTGAAGATCAAAGGCCAGTAAAATCAAAGACATCATTTTGCAGACTGTCCCTTAATTTGCCTAAGGCTTCCTCATGACTGGATACAGATTACATATCTTTAGAAAGAGTACAACAGAAGTGATGCTGTGTTCCTCTCATTGCCCCTATCAGGTGATACGCGATTTCCATTAGTACCAATACTGTTGTTAATTTGATCACTGGAATAAAGTGCTGTCTGCCGGATTTCTCCATCATAAAGTTATCTTTTTCTTTTACAATTAATGGTCACGTTGTTGCAGAGGTTCTTTAACCCTATAAATAACTTGCTTTTCATCAAAATTTGACCCACTTGTTTCAGCATCTGTGGTAGGCTGAATGATGCCTGCCCTATTCCCCCAAAAAAGTTATCCACATTCCAAATCCCTAGAACGTGTAAATGTTACCTTATTTGCCAAAAAGGGACTCTGCAGATATGATTAAGTTAAGAATGAAATGGGGAGATCATCCTCCATCAGAGGGGCCATAAACACAATCATAAGTATCCTTATAAAAGGTAAGCTGAGACAGATCTGACAGACACAGAAGGCAACATAACCACAGAGGCAGAAACTAGAATGATGCAGCCATAAGCAAAGGAATGTCAGCAGCTACCAGAAACTGTAAGAGCTTCCAGATAGGGGCACAGCTCTGCTGACATCAAGATTTCAGTCCAGTGAAACCAACTTCAACTTCTGGCCTTCACTTGCTCAGGTTGGAGTGCAGTGACATGATCACAGCTCACCTAAGCCTTGACTTCCTGGACTAAAGCAATCCTTCTGCCTCAGCCTCCTGAGTAGCTGGAATTACAGATATGTGCCACCACACTCAGCTAACTTTTTTTTTTTTTGAGTTGGAGTCTTACTCTGTTGCCCAGACTGGAGTGCAGTGGTCGCTCCCGGTCACCGGAGCCTTGACCTGCTGGGTTCCGGCGATCCTTCCACCTCAGCCTTCCAAAGGCGCGGGATTACAGGCTGAGCCACCGAGCCCGGCTTCTCAGCTAATTTTTTGATTTCTTGTAGAGATGAGGTCTTTCTAAGTTGCCCAGGATGGTCTCAAGCTCTTGGGCTCAAGTAATCCTCCCTTCTCGGCCTCCCAAAGTGCTGGGATTACAGGCGTGAGCCACTGCACCCATCTAAATTTCAGTTTTAAACCAACAAACAGTGGTAATTTGCAGTTATGGAAAATGTACACAAAACCTACTAATGTTTCATGCGTGAATCAATCACTACCATGATGGTTGTCAAATAGTGGTTTTCTAATTACAGCATTCTTTCTACATTGGTTAGATAGCATCCCACAAGAAACGCTTTTTGGCTGGCACAGTGGCTCATGGCTGTAGGTCCAGCATCTTGGGAAGCTGAAGCAGGAGCATCTCTTGAACCCATAAGTTTGAGACCAGCTTGGGCAACCCTAAAAAACTCTACAAAACACAAAAAAAGAAAAAGTTTTCTCTTCCCCTTGTGTATTCATTTATTCAGTATGGACTTTTAGATTCTAACTTTATTCAACAGGCTCAAATTTGTTATTATCTTTGATTTTTAAGCCATCCTAGATCTGGTAAGTTTAAGCCCCTTCAAGCCAGTTTCCCTGTCCTTTTGACATGGTCTCATCACTCTCCAAGAATGATGAGAACTTCCTTATTATCTGGCACAATAAGACATTCCAGGATCATCTTGTAATTTCCAAGCCTAGAAAAAGCCACCTGCAAGGAGCCCTGGTTCCCTTAGTGCAAAAAGGAATTCAGAAACCAAGATCTGGGTGCTACATAAGCACATGGTTATTAGTGTTGCTGACCCAAAGCCCTCTCAGTAGTCAGATCTAGAGGATACACACACACACAAAGTATATGTAAACACTTGCACATTTATATCTATATGGATTTCTCCCTTGACTGTTTCCCCTATAAGTATACTGAAAATTTTTTTGGAGATTTGTGAAAATTTGAAAAGCCTCACAGATGAAGTGAAGTGCCACCCGTGACACAACAAGACCAACCCCTCCTCTTCATTCTCTTCAGCCTACTCAACATGAAGATGATAAGGATGAAGACCTGACAATTCACTTCTACTTAATAAATTGCAAATACGGAAGCCAGTTGTAATCCCAGCACTTTGGGAGGCCGAGGCAAGAGGATTGCCTGAGCCCGTGGGTTCGAGACCAGCTCAGGCATCTTGGCAAGACCTTGTCACTACAATAAATTAAAATAAAAATTAGCCAGGCATGGTAGCGGGTGCCTGTAGTTCCAGTTACTTGGAAGGCTGAGGCAGAAGGATCGCCAGAGCCCAACAGGTCAATGCTGGGGGTAGCTGTGAGTGTGCCACTGCACTCCAGCCAGCACAACAGTGTGAGACTCTAACTCAAAAAAAAAAAAACTGTAAATATGTTTTCTCTTAAGATTTTCTTAACCACATTTTCTTTTCTCTAGCTCACTTTACTGTGAAAACACAGTACATAATACATATAACACAAAATATATGTTAACTGATGGTTACTGGTAAGGCTTCCAGTCAACAGTAGGCTATTGCTAGTTAAGCTTTTGGAGAATCTGACTACATGGGGGTCGGCACCCCAACCCTCGCATTGTTGAAGGGTCAACTGTATTTATTCATTAGATCAATTCCACCATATTTAACTAATCTGTCACCACTGCGTGAATCCCTTCCACAGGCTGCTCAGGCTCCAACACCTAGTTCTTGGCTGTTAGCACACTACTGCAAACACTCCCACTTGGGTTGTAACACCCCATGCTCAGCTGCTGCCACTCCCTGAAGATACCCTCCTCATCTCACATGGGCCCTAACACCCAAGATGGGTTCTAGGCCATCACCAGCACTACCCTCTCCCCTTGTGGACACCCACCTTGCTTGGCCTCACCTAATGGCTTTTGCACTGAATTATTCAGGAAGGAAGAGATCAGAAACAGTACTTATGTTATCATTCCACTGTCAAATTATTTCTATTTGTCAATCTTTTATAAATATGCACAGAGAAATATCTGGACTGATGCTCACTATAATATTGGTTATTTCTGAGTTGTATACATTTTGAACAATTTTGTTTCTTTGTAACTTCTTGTGTGTTGCTTGAAATAATTATACTATGTATCAATTAAAATAATACTATTCTCTAAAAAATTTGAATACACTACATATAAAGACAGAGCTACAGATATAGTCAAAGAAATACTGACGAAAATTTTAAAATACTACATATAATTTAAATGTTAACTAAATTACAGTAAATCCACACAATGGATTATATAAGTAATATATAATGATACAGAGGCATATCTAGAAGTATGTAAAAATGATCACTATAAAGTTAAAAAAGGACATAATAAAACCTTAGTTATTATGAAGTTCTTCTGAAAAAATGTGTATTTTTAAGTACATATACACATAGAAAAAATCTGGATGAATATAGGTACAACAAAATGGTAATAACAGTTATTTCTACATAGTAGGATTATATTTATTTTGCTCTTTATGTGAGTTTTGTAGTTTATGTATATATTGTGTAATAAAAGTTGTGTTATAAAACAGTGACAAGAACACAAAATTCTATCAGGGAGAAGATATTGCTACATGATATAGAGAACTGTCAACTAAGAATTCTATAGCCAGCAAAACTAATTTAACTTATAGTCAAATACAGATAATTTTGGATTATAAAGGTTTTTACTATTTACAAATTCTTCCCATCAGAGTTGCTAAAAGATATACTTTAGGAAAAATGGAAACTGAATCAAATAGGAAGAAATGTGTTTAAAGAGGCAAAAGTAAGCTAACAAACTATGGGTAAACCTCAATAAAGGTTAAGCAATATGAGACCCTGTCTCTACAAAAAATTTTTTGAAAAGTTAGTCAGACATGGTGGTGCACACCTGTAATCCCAGCTACTCAAGAGGCTGAAGCAGAAGGATCACCTAAGCCCAGGAGGTTGAGGCTGTGCAGAGAGCTGTGATTGTCCCACTGCACTCCAGTCTGGGTAACAGAAAGAGACCCCAACTTAAAAAACAAAACAAAACAAAACAAAAAACCAAAGTTGAACTATTTGCTTTATTTACAAGAATGGTAAAATAATTATCTATTTTAGAATATCTGTTAACTCTAATATAGATTTTTTTTAATTTAAGAATTACTGGCCAGGTGTGGTGGCTCACGCCTATAATCCCAGCACTTTGGGAGGCCAGTGAGAGGACTGCCTGAGCTGACAGGTTTGAGATCAGCCTGGGCAACTTGGCGAGACCTCATCTCTACAATAAATCAAAAAATTAGCTGGGTGTGATGGTGCAAGCCTGTAGTCCCAGCTACTCAGGAGGCTGAGGTGAAAGGATTGCCTGAGTCCAGCAGGTTGAGGCTGCAATAGCCGTGAACATGCCACTGCAGTCCAGCCTGGCAACTGAGTGAGACTCCAACTCAAAAAGTAAATAAATAAATAATTGCCATGGCCAGGTGTGGTGGCTCACGCCTGCTATTCTAGCACTTTGGGAGCCAGAAGCAAGAGGACTATATAAGCCCAGGGTTCGAGACCAGTCTGGACAACTTGGAGAAACCTTATCTCTAAAATAAATCAAGAAAAATTATCCGGTGTGATGGCACACACCTGTGGTTCCAGCTTCTTAGAAGGCTGAGGCAGAAGGATCGCCTGAGCCCAGCAAGTCAAGGCTGCAGTGGCTGTAAGTGTGGCACTGCACTCCAACCTGGGTGGCAGAGTGAGACTCCAACTCAAACAATAAATAAACAAACAAATAAATGATGATTTTTCTGTTAAAAAAACAAAAGGAAGCATAAGAAAAAACACAAAGAGAGACATAGACTTAGAGAAAAAGTTACACCACTAAAAGTGCTGTCGCTGGGCGTGGTGGCTCAAGCCTATAATTCCAGCACTTTCGGAAGCCGAGGTGAGTGAATTGCCTGAGCTCAGGGGTTTGTTTGAGAGCAGCAGCCTGGGCAACCTGGTGAGACCTTGTCTCTACAATAAATAAAAAAATCAGCCGAATATGGTAGCACGCACCTGTAGTTCTAGCTACTTAGAAGGCTGAGGCAGAAGGGTCGCCTGAGCCCAGCAGGTCAAGGCTGCAGTGGTTGTGAGCACGCCACTGCACTGCAGCCTAGGCAACAGAGGGAGACTCTTAACTAAAAAAAATTAATTAATTAATTAAAAAAAAAAAAAAAAAAAAAATATATATATATAGTTTATGGCACAAACTCTATTGTCGCTGGCAAATGACATAATCCATCAAACTGAATTTTATAAGACATTAAGGCTGAGCGCAGTGGCTCAGAGCTACAATTCCAGTACTTTGGGAGACCGAGGCTGAAGGACTGCTTGTGCCCAGGAGCTTGAGGTCCTGGCATGGTGGCTCACACCTGTAATCCCAGCTACTCAGGATGCTAAAGAGGCTGTGGTGAGTCCTGATTGTGCCACTGTACTCTAGCCTGTGCAGCAGAGTGAGATTCCAACTCAAAACAACAACAAAAAGACATTCAATCCAGTGTAGGCAACATAGCAAGACCTTGCCTCTCCAAAACAATAAAAAAAATTAGCCGAGCATGGTGGTGCACACCTGTAGTTCCAGTTACTCAGGAGGCTGAGGCAGAAGGATCACTTGAGTACAGAAGTCTGAGGATGCAGTGAGCCATGATCAGGCCACTGCATTCCAGCCTGAGCAAGAGTGAGACCCTGACTCAAAAAAAAAAAAGACATCCAAAACTAATAACAGAAAGACAAAGTTAAAATAAAAGAAGGATACAGATATATAAAAAAATATAATCTGACAAAGTTGTTTGGAAATGTACAGACGATAATCTAACATACATTGATGTAGCCTTACTAATATAGGAATGTGTGCCATATTTGTTTCTTATGTTCTGGTTGCATTTTGTAATATGAAAATATGAAAAGGAAACACTTGAGAGCTGGGCACAGGGTGCATGCCTGTAGCCCCAGTTATTCAGGAGCTGAGGCAGAAGGATCCCTTGGGCCCAGGAGTTTGAGTCCAGCCTGGGCAACATAGCAAGACTTGTGTCTTTAAAAAAAAAACTTGAGTGAGCCGGGCTCAGTGGCTCAAGAGTGGATTGCCTGAGCCCGCGGGTTCGAGACCTGCCTGGGCAACCTGGCGAGACCTCTTCTCTACAATAAATCAAAAAATTAGCCAGGCGTGGTAGTGCACGCCTGTAGTTCCAGCTACCCAGAAGGCTGAGGAGGAAGGATCACTGGAGCCCAGCAGTCGAGGCTCCCAGCCACCGCACTCCAGTCTGGGTGACAGAGTGAAACTCCAACTCAAAAAAAAAAAAGAAAAAAACCTTGAGTGGAAAAAACAGTATATAATGCTCCTCCCCAACAAAATAAGTCATTAGCAAAGGGAATAAGAGTTTTGTTCAAGCCGGGCTCGGTGGCTCAGCCTGTAATCCCACGACTTTGGGAGGCTAAGGTGAGTGGATTGCCTGAGCCCACGGGTTCGAGACCCGCCTGGGCAGGCGAGACCTCATCTCTACAATAAATCAAAAAATTAGCCGGGCATGGTAGCACGCGCCTGTAATTCTGGCTACTCGGAAGGCTGAGGCAGAAGGATCGCCGGAGCCCAGTAGGTCGAGGCTGCGGTGGCCGGGAGCAGTTACTGCACTCCAGTCTGGGCGACAGAATGAGACTCCAGCTCAAAAAAAAAAAAGTTTTGTTCACCACTATATCTCTAGCATGTAGCAACTTATAGATGTTCAACATATTCTGTATTGGCTAAATACAATGTTCATTATGAAAGATTCAAGATTGCAAAAAGGGCCAGGTACGGTGGCTCATGCCTATAATCCCAGCCCTTTGCGAAGCTGAGGTGAGAGGATTGCCTGAGCTCAGGGGTTCAAGACCAGATTGGACAACTTGGTAAGACCTCGTCTCTACAAAAAATCAAAAAATAAGCCAGGCATGGTAACACATGCCTGTAGTTCCAGTTACTTGGAAGGCTGAGGCAGAAGGATCGTCTGAGCCCAGGAAGAAGAGGCTGCGGTGGCCATGAGCGTGCCACTATACTCCGGCCTGGGCAACAGAGTGAGGCTCTGACTCAAAAATAAAAAAAAAAGAAAAGATTACCAAAAAAAAGGGCAACATTACATAATCATATGACATAACTATTTTTTTTGCTATCATAAGTGACCTCTTATCATTAAAAGATACTATAGGAGGGAATTCTAAAAACAGTACTCCTGAAAATTTTTTTAAAAAGCAGCCATAAGCCGGGTTCGGTGGCTCAGCCTATAATCCCGCACCTTTGGGAGGCTGAGGTGAGTGAACTGCCTGAGCCCAAGGGTTCGAGACTCACCTGGGCAGCGAGACCTCATCTCTACAAAAAATCAGCCGGGCGTGGTAGCACATGCCTGTAATTCCGGTTACTTGGAAGGCTGAGGCGGAAGGATCGCCGGAGCCCAGCAGGTCGAGGCTGCGGTGGCCAGGAGCGGCCACTGGACTCCAGTCTGAGTGACCGAGTGAGACTCCAACTCAAAAAAAAAAAAAAAAAAAAGCAGCCATAAAAAAGAATGACATCATGTCCTTTGCAGCAACATGGATGGAACTGTAGATCATTATCCTAAGTGAACTGACTCAGAAACAGAAAACCAAACACCACATGTTCTCATTCATATGTGGGAGCTAAATGGTCACAAAGATGGAAATAACAGACACTGGGAGTACCAATAAGGGGGGAGGAACGAGAAGGATTAGGGTTCAGAAACTACCTATGGGGCACAATGTTCACTATCTGGGGAATGGGTCACCTGAAACCCAATCCCCACCACTACAGAACATGTCCATGTAATGAACATACATGCATGCGTACCCTCGAATCTAAAACAAAAAAAAAATTTTTTTTTAATTGAAAATGAGAAGAGTTTTGTATCTTGCTTTAATCTTCTGCTCTGAAAGTTCCAGTTTGTTTCCATATTTCTCTTCCTTTGGTGCCATGTTTTAGCCACGTGAATTCTGAACTGACTAGCTATAAATTCTTAAATGAAAATTCATCACTGCCTTTTTTCATTCCTAATTTAATTTTGGCATCCAATGCACTTCTCTGTTCAAAAATTAGCTCCCATTCTATAAACATACAATAAATAGAAAAACACAATAAATAGAAAAAAATATCACACCACACACCTTCCATCTTTCAGAGTGTTAACAATAAACCGGTGAATCTGGCAAATACAGTTGCTGGACAATTGTTCTTTTTCAACAAGAGGGTTCAGCTGTGTTGCCAACATGAAAGCTGAAAAGCACAGAAATTACTTTAGCCTCTAAAACACTGCAATCTTAAGAATCTGAAAGCTAATCACACCTGTGCTAGCAAAGAAAAATAATGCCGTAAATACATTCCTAAAATTAAAACTAGTCAGACTCTACATAGTGAAAAACTGTATAACTTGCTGTGCATTAAACATCTGCTGCTACTCTGAAATGTATGTATTTGTTAAAGTGCCCCAAATCAATTTTTCCACAATTCAGGTTTCATAACAAAGACTAAAAATTTTTTCTAGGTTCTTCACATTGTGACTAGAGATAACAAGTATATATTCTGTAAATTCTCTCCTTTCTTCCCTTTAAAGCTTCCAACACAGGAATAAAATCCCCAAAAAGGCAAGTATAAAACACCTAGCACATCATATTCACTAAACGTCAATATGATCCTCAGGGAAATTAATCAAAGAAAACAAAGAGCACAGTTAAGAAAAAAAAATTAATTAAGCCATGTGCTTGTTTTCCACTATAACCACTTTATTGTTAGAGTGCTCTATGACAGCTGTAATTCTGTCTGAATGAACTACACAGCCAGGCGAAGGTGGACTTCAGGAATGCCCCAAATTATTGCAAAGTGTTGGGTAGGCTTTTATTATTTAAATACCCACAAATTCCTAGATTTATATACTATACTCACAGGATAGAGTGTTCAATCCATCACTCATAAGCAGTCGATAGCGAGGTGGACTATTCCCTGTGGTAATGGGACGGATGTTCTAGGATAGAAAACTCAAGTCATTAGCCAGGTTGTCTGCCCCAACCCCAGAGATAAATAAAAGTGGCAGGAGAGTGGGTTTGCCATTAGTTCAGCACAAACTGAACTGCTTGTCCATTCTCTTGACATCTAAATCCAAGTAAAAGAAAACTGGATTTGATGACTCTCCCATCAACCTCTCTCCACTAACATTATTAAACAGTATGGAGGGGAGTAGAATGAGCTGCCAATACTCTTATTTTCTTACCCCAACTCAAATTTGGCTAAAAATCAACCACCAAAAAAAACCCACAGAACCATGTACCTCATATACACAAGGCACTGTGTAGCAAACATGCTAAAAATACTAATGAAAAAAAATCCTTGCCCTGAAGGGCATTACAACTGGGGTAGAGATGGAGGTAGAGAGATAGCAACATATGCACATATGATATGGGGGCAGAGCCGAGACATAATCCCAACTTGAAGGAGATCAGAGGCAGCACCCTGAAGGAAGTAAAAATCCATATACAGAGCATTAGGCTGACTGGCAGCTAGCTGGGTATAGCAAGTGACCATCAGGCTTACTGACTTAAAACCTGCAGATGTGATCCAGGATCTTGCTTCTATTGATTTTGGAAACTCCCTCTAAAGTCTGAGAGCTCATTAAATTAATGACATGGGTTTTTTTTTTTCTTTTTCTTTTTCCTTACATAGACAAGATCTTGCTGTGTTGACCCAGGCTGGTCTTGAGTTCCTGACCTCAAGCAATCCTCTCCTCTGTTTTTCAAAGTGCTAGGATTACAGGTATAAGCCACCCCACTCAGCTTCAATGTATGTTAGTAAAAGAATTTTAATCAGACAAATTCATTTTAGATATCTCTCTCCAGAGGTCATATGTAAAGCAGATTTGCCCAAGACAAACCCAAGGGCAGGAAGACAAGTAGCACTACTGTCATCTATCAACCATGGAAAAAACAGAGAGGCAAAGCCTTAAATTTGAACCTCCAAAGGTTTAACTTTAGTTAACATAATATTTAATAATTGAAAAAAGCCTGGCTCTTCTCTTAGGATTACAATGTGGACTGGCCTGTTTTTGTGATAATGGGGAGCATTTCCTGAAGTGGACAAATCCATCTGTCCTTCACCAAACATAATTTATAATCGTTTGTAAATATAAAAAAAGTTGACATAAAACATAAATGACTTACAATGACTTGGAGGATGGGTTTTATGGATGTTTCTCCCTGTTGCATTATGGCCTGAAAGAGTAAAAACAGATTCTTGTGAGATAAGCACTCAAATCATGATTAAAAATCAACATGTTTTAACAGTTTGGTATTTGGAATAAACTACAGAGAACATTGTTAAAAGAGCCTATTTAGAGTCTGTCATTTGAAAAGTCTAGTTTACCACTCTGGACAAATAAAATCATAAAAGCAAGATATACATTTTCTGACAAAGATATACTACATCTAAACCACTGATATCACATATGTACACATTATTCATAACAGCACACTAACTTCCCTATAGTGTCCACTGATAGAGAATTAGATGAATAAACCCTGTATATATTAAAGAGATAATAACGAAGTCTTAGGAACAACTTCATGAAACAACTTAGATAAAATGCATAAATCCTTCAAAAAAACATAAAGTATCAAAATTGATGCAAAAAAAGCAGAAAATCTATACAGTTTATACCCATTTTTTTTTGTTGTTTGTTTGTTTCTTGAGTTGGAGTCTCACTCTGTCACTCCTGGCCACTGCAGCTTCGACCCGCTGGGCTCCAGCGATCCTTCCGCCTCAGCC
>NW_007250931.1:82349-86425 GCF_000164805.1 Carlito syrichta | reverse complement strand
AGTTGGATTTGACTGGGCGCAGTGGCTCACACCTGTAATCCCAGCACTTTAGGAGGAGAAGGTAAGAGGATTGCCTGAGTTCAAGAGTTTGAGACCTGCCTGGGCAACTTGGTGAGTCCTTGTTTCTACAATAAATCAAAAAATTAGCTGGGCATGGTGGCGCACCCCTGTAGCTCCAGCTGCTTGGAAGGCTGAGGCAGAAGGATCACCTGAGCCCAGCAGGTCCAGGCTGCAGTGGCTGTGAGCATGCTACTGCATTCCAACCTGGGCAACAGAGTGAGACTCTGACTCAAAAAAACCCCAAAAGAACAAGTTGAATTTGTAATTTAAAGTATTCCAAAAGAGAAAACTCCAGGTCCAAATGGTTTTACTGGTGAACTCTAATATTTAAGGAAAAGAAAATATTAATTTTTCATAATTCATTTTAGAAAATAGAAGACTTTCCAACTCATTTTACAATATTAGATTTACTCTTATAGAAAAAAACAAAGGCATTCTAAGAAAGAAAAACTACAGGCTTGTATCACTCATGAATATAAGCACAAAAATCCTCAGCAAACTATCAGCAAATTAAATCCAGCCTATATAAAATGAATAATATATCATGACCAAGGAGAATTTATCCTAGGAAGGCAAGGGTAGCTTAACATCTGAAAAGCAATGTAATTTGTCACATTAACAAACCATGATCCTCTCAACAGATGCAGAAAATCATTTAACAAAATTCAACACTCATTCATTATAAAAAGTCTCAGTAAACTAGGCATATAAGAAAGACTTAGCCAGGTACACCTGTAATACCAGCTATTCAGGAGGCTGAGGAGAGAATCACTTGAGCCCAGAAGCTCAAGGCTGCAGTTAACTGTGATTGTGCCACTGTTCTCTAGCCTGAAGACCTCATCTCTTAAAAAAAAAAAAAAAAAAAAAAGGCTTAAAGTGATAGAAAGCATCTACAAAAAAATCTATAGTTACCATTACACCTAGTAGTAAAACACAAAATGTTATCTCCCTAAGATTAGGAATAGCTGGGCGTGGTGGCTCAAGCCTGTAATTCCAGCTCCTTGGGTGGCCGAGGCAAGAGGATTGCCTGAGCCCACAGGTTTGAGAGCAGCCTGGGCAACGTGGTGAGACCTCGTCTCTACAGTATATCAAAAAATCAGTCGGGCATGGTAATGTGCCTGTAGTTCCAGCTACTTGGAAGGATGAGGGGGAAGGATCGCTGGAGCCCAGCAGGTCGATGCTGGGGTGGTCATGAGCGTGCCGCTGCACTCCAGCCTGGGCAATAGAGTGAGACTCAAAAAAAAAAGATTAGGAACAAGGCAAGGATATATAGCTCTCACCACTTTAACTCATATGGTATTAGAGGTCCTAACTAATACAATGAGGTAAGAAAAAGAAATAGGCGGGCTCAGTGGCTCAGCCTGTAATCCCGCGCCTTTGGGAGGCTGAGGTGAGTGGATTGCCTGAGCCTGCAGGTTCGAGACCCGCCTGGGCAGCGAGACCTCATCTCTACAATAAAAAAAAAAAATCAGCTGGGTATGGTAGCGCATGCCTGTAATTCCGGCTACTTGGAAGGCTGAGGTGGAAGGATCGCCGGAGCCCAGCAGGTCGAGGTTGTGGTGGCCGGGAGCGGCCACTGCACTTCAGTCTGGGCGACAGAGTGAGACTCCAACTCAAAAAAAAGAAATCAAATAACCTTTATTTGCAGATGACATGATAATTTACACAGAAAAATCCTAAAGAATCTACTGAAAGTAATAAGTCAATTTACCAAGTTTGAAGGATACAAGGTTGACATGCAAAAACCACTTATATTTCTATATACTAGCAATAAACCACTGAAAAATGAAATTTTCAAAAATGCCGCTTAGATACCTTCAAAAGTAAAATACCTAGGGATAAATGTATCAATAAATTTGCTTGCAATAAACATATAAGCAAGACCTGCACACTGAAAACTCTTCTGAAAGAAATTAAAGAAAACCTAAATAAAGATATGTTTATCATTTGAAATACTCAATGTTTGTAAAATGTCAAATGACTCCAACTTGATCAAGAAATGCAATGTAATCCCAATAGAAATCCCACCAGGCTTTATTAGATAAATCGATTCTAAAGTATATGTAAATGCAGAGAGCCTAGAATTCATAAAAACAATTTTGAAAAAGAAATGAAACTGGGGAATTTACAATGCCAAATTTCAAGATCTACTATAAAACTAGGGATTTTTTTGGTCGGAGTCTCACTCTGTCACAACCCAAAATAGATCACAGCCTGGGCAACATAGCAAGATCCCACACTCACAAAAAATCAAAAAATTAGCCGGGCATGGTAGCACCTGCCTGAAACTACTCAGAAGGCTGAGGTGGAAGAACTGCCTGAGCACAGGAGGTCAAGGCTGCAGTGAGCCAAACAGTTTTCTAAAGTGATTATTAGAAGTTTCATCAGGTTCAGTGGCTCACACCTGTAATTCCAGCACTTTGGGAGCCAAAGAAAGGATTGCTTGAGTCCAAGAGTTTGAGACCAGCCTGGGCAACAAAGCAAGACAACATCTCTACAAAAAATTAGCCATCTGTGGTGGTATGCACCTGCAGTCCCAGCTACTTTGGAGGCTGATGCAGGAGGATCCCAACCCTCTCACCTCAGCCTTCCAAAGTACTAGGGATGCATACATTAGCCAAAACTCATCAAGCTATACAATTAAGAATAGGTCTATTTTGCTATATGTACATGAAATGTCAATGAAGCTGATTCTTTTAAAAAGTAGTTGTTTCTGGAGACCAGAACTGAGCAAGGTTAGGCAGGTCAGTAATTACATTAAACACCTTTCTGTTCTATTTTATTTACTTATTTATTTTTATTTTTTTGAGTTGAAGTCTCACTCTGTCGCCCAGACCGGGAGCGGCCACTGCAGCCTCAACCTGCTGGGGTCCGCCAATCCTTCCGCCTCAGCCTTCCGAGTAGCTGGAATTACAGGCATGCGCTACCACACCCAGCTGATTTTTTGATTTATTGTAGAGATGAGGTCTTGCCAAGTTGCCCAGGCAGGTCCCAAATCCATGAGTTCAGGCAATCCACTCACCTCAGCCTCCCAAAGCACGGGATTACAGGCTGAGCCACCAAGCCTGGTTTCTATTTGATTTTAAAACCATATGCATGTGCAAAAGGAATGTTCATGGAAAATGTGCACTGTGAAAAAATTATGCATGGATTAAAAAAAAATTTTTTTTTTTTTTTGAGTAGGAGTCTCTGTCACTCAGGCTGGAGTCCAGTGGCATGCTCACGGCTACCACAGCCTTGACCTGCTGGGCTCAGGAGATCCTTCTGCCTCAGCCTTCCGAGTAGTTGAGACTACAGGCACACACCACCATGCCTGGCTAATTTTTTAAATTTATTGTACTTGCCAAGTTGCCTAGGCTGGTCTCGAACCCCTGGACTCAAGCAATCCTCTCACCTCGCTTCCCAAAATGCTGGGATTACAGGCATGAGCCACTGAGCCTGGCAGATTTCAAAATTTTGGAGTACCAAAATAAGCTTGTACTAACTTTTAATGATATGTCTGAACAGGATCTAGTCTGAGGTACTAAGGATAAGGTAACAGTTTGAAAAGAGCCCTCTCAGAGCAATATGAATTCCACTAAAACTGAAGCAAGAACAAACATCAACTTTATGGTGAGGCTTGGATGGAAGAATGGCAAAATCACTGATGTTTATAGGACAATGCCCCTAAGAAACCAGCAGTTTACAAATAGATAGAAGATGATGTTGAAGATATAGCCTGCCATGGCAGATAATTCACATCAATTTGAGGGAAAAACTCATCTTATTCATGTCCTAATTGAAGAGGATCAACAATTAGCAGTAGAAACAGTAGCCAACACCACAGACATCACAACTGATTCAGCTTACACAATACTGATTGGAAAATTAAAGTTGAGCAAGCTTTCCACTCAATGGGTGGCAAAACCACTGCACTCAGATCAGCTGCATACAAATAGAGCTTTTGCTGGGCTCGGTGGCTCAGCCTGTAATCCCGCGCTTTGGGAGGCAGAGGTGAGTGGATTGCCTGAGCCCAC
>NW_007250931.1:74777-82138 GCF_000164805.1 Carlito syrichta | reverse complement strand
TGGATTCTTTTTGAGTTGGAGTCTCACTCTGTCGCCCAGACTGGAGTGCAGTGGCCCCTCCCGGCCACCGCAGCCTCGACCTGCTGGGCTCCGGCGATCCTTCCGCCTCAGCCTTCCGAGTAGCCGGAACTACAGGCGCTACCACGCCCGGCTAATTTTTTGATTTATTGTAGAGATGAGGTCTCGCTGCCCAGGCGGGTCTCGAACCCACGGGCTCAGGCAATCCACTCACCTCAGCCTCCCAAAGGCACGGGATTACAGGCTGAGCCACCGAGCCTGGCTTCAGCAAAAATTTTAAACAAGTGGATCCTAAAGCATTTCTTCAAAGAATTATAACAAGAGATGAAATATGGCTTTACCAGTACATTTCTGACGACAAAGCACCATCAAAGCTGTGGCTACCAAAAGATGGCAGTGGTCCAGTCAAAGCAAAAGGAGACGACTGGTCAAGAGTAAAGGTCATGGCAAAAGTTTTTTGGGGGATGCTCAAGGCATCTTGCTTGTTGACTTTCTGAAGAGTCAAAGAACGATACCATCTGCTTATTATGAGAGTGTTTTGAGAAAATTGGCCAAAACTTTAGCAGAAAAATGTCCAGAAAAGCTTCACCAGAGAGTCCTTCACCATGACAATGCTCCTGTTCATTCTTCTCATCAAAATGGGCAATTTTGCAAGAGTTTCCATGGGAAATCATTAGGTATCGACCTTTCTGTCCTGATTTGGCTCCCTCTGGCTTTTTTGTTTGTTTGTTTTCCAATCTTGAAAATCTATAAAGGGCACCTATTTTTCTTAACAATGTAAAAAAGACTGCATTGATATGGTTAAATTCCCATGATCCTCAGTTCTTTAGGAATAAATTGTCTGATATCACTGCTTACAAAAGTGTATTGACTTTGATGTTGAGAAATAAAGCTTATTATGTATATGTGTATATATGTACATATGTCTGTGTTTGTATATATATATATATATGTATGTGTATATATACATATACACACACACAGGTTTAGAAACATGGTCTCAGTCTGCCACCCAGGCTGGAGTACAGAAGCGTGATCAAAGTTCACTGTAACCTCAAACTCTTGAGCTGAAGCAATCTCCCCACTTCAGCATCTAGAATAGTTGGGACTGCAGGAGTATGCCACTACAACTAACTACATTTTTTTTTTTTTTTTGAGTTGGAGACTCACTCTGTCACCCAGGCTGGAGTGCAGTGGCACACTCACAGACACCCCAGCGTCGACCTGCTGGGTTCAGGCGATCCTTCCACCTCAGCCTTCCAAGTAGGCAGAACTATAGGCATGCGCTACCACATCCAGCTAATTTTTGATTTTTTGTAGAGACAGGTCTCAACAAGTTGCCCGGGCTGGTCTCAAACCCACAGGCTCAGGCAATCCACTCACCTCAGCCTCCCAAAGTGCTGGGATTACAGGCTGAACCAATAAGCCCGGCCCTAGGTACATTTCTAAAAAAATTTTTGGTAGAGATTGGGTCTTGCTATGTTCCCCAGACTTGTCTTGAACTCCTGGCCTCAAGCAATCCTCCCATCTCAGCTTCTAAAGGCACTGGAATTACACAGGTTTGAGACCAGTCTGGGCAACTTGGTGAGACCTCGTCTCTACAGTAAATCAAAATATTAGCCGAGCGTGGTGGTGTGCACCTGTAGTTCCAGCTACTTAGAAGACTGAGGCAGAAGGATCGCCTGAGCCCAACGTCAAGGCTGTGGTGGCCATGAGCATGCCACTGCACTCCAGCCTGGGTGACAGAGTGAGATTCTGACTCAAAAAAAAAAACTGCCTTAATTTATCAAATTAACACTGCTAGTAAAAATACAAGGCAGCCGGGCTCGGTGGCTCAGCCTGTAATCCTGCGCCTTTGAGAGGCTGAGGTGAGTGGATTGCCTGACCCCGTGGGTTCGAGATCCACCTGGGCAGGTGAGATCTCATCTCTACAATAAATAACAAAAAATTAGCCGGGTGTGGTAGCATGCGCCTGTAGTTCCAGCTACTTGGAAGGCTGAGGCGGAAGGATTTCCGGAGCCCAGCAGGTTGAGGTTGTGGTGGCCAGGAGTGGCCACTGCACTCCAGTCTGGGCGACAGTGAGACTCCAACTCAAAAAAAAAAAAAAAAAAATACAAGGCAACAGAATGTATGTGTCAAGATCACATGTGTTCAAACCTTTACCCTTATGGACAAATTATTTAATTTCGCTGTACTTTAATTTCATCTGTAAAATGGGGGTAAAATTAGATAGATAAAAAATTTATCTGATATGGTTACTTAGGTACTATTACAAAGTATCTGTCACATTAGAAACAGTCAAAAAATTAATTCCTTTCCCCTTTCTTTCTATAACCCAATTACTTAACATACAAACACTATTTATCTTATTTACCACGATAGCTCTTGCCTAAATGCCTCCACTATTTATGTATTTTGGGCCTGTGTATTTCTAAATAAATTGATACTTATTTTCTTTTTTTTTTCTTTTTCTGAGTTGGAGCCTCACTCTGTTGCCCAGACTGGAGTGTAGTGGCCGCTCCCAGCCACTGCAGCCTCGAACTGCTGGGCTCCAGTGATCTTCCGCCTCAGCCTTCCAAGTAGCTGGAACTACAGGCGCACACTACCACGCCTGGCTAATTTTTTTATTTATCGTAGAGATGAGGTCTCGCCAAGTTGCCCAGGCGGGTCTTGAACCCACGGGCTCAGGCAATCCATTCACCTCAGCCTCCCAAAGTGCGGGATTTCAGGATGAGCCACTGAGCCCGGCTGATACTTATTTTCATTGACAATCAAAATTGGCAAAGGTTCTCCACATTCACCATCACCAAACATACACAAAAATTTTCTTTTTTGTTTACGAACAAAACCCAAGTAATCCTCACTTACACTGGAAACAGGTTTCTATGAATATAGGGAAAACTAATTTATCAAATTATTTAAACAGACTGGGCGTCACGCCTGTAATCCCAGCACTTTGGAAGGCTAAGGTGGTAAGATCACATCCATATCCCATCCCCATCCCTCTTCCCTGTGAATACATAGCTGGAGTCTGAGATCAGCCTGAGCAACATAGCGAGACCTTGCCTCTACAAAATAATCAAAAAATTAGCAGGGTGTGGTGGTGTGTACTTGTAGTCCCAGCTACTTGAGAGGCTAAGGCAGAAGCATCACCTGAGCCCAGAAGTCAAGGCTGCTTACGGCACTTCAGCTTGGGTAAGAGACTCCTGACTCAAAAAAAAAAAACCTATTTAAATGACTTCATGACTATTTTTTTTTAATTGAAGAATCATTCCTAATTTGCCTTAAAGGTGCAAGGCAGCAGCTATAAAGTAAAAGAGGGCCAGGCGTGGTAGTTCATGCCTATAAATCCCAGAACTATGGGAGGCAGAGGGGAGAGGACTGTCTGAACCCAGGGATTCGAGACCAGCCTGGACAACTTGGCAAAATCTTGTCTCTACAAGAAATAAAAAAATTAGCTGGGCGTGGTGGCTGTAATCCCAGCACTCTGAAAGTTCAAGGTGGCAGGATCACCCTTCTACCATGAACACTTGGCTGGAGTTTGAGATCAGCCTGGGCAACATAGTGAGACCTTGCCTCTACAAAATAATCAAAAAATTAGTGGGGTGTGGTGGTATGTACCTGTAGTCCCAGCTACTTGGGAGGCTGGGGAGAAGGATCGCCTGAGCCCAGAAGTCAAGGCTGCAGTGAGCCATGATTATGCCACTGCACTTCAGCTTGGGTGACAGAGACCCCTGACTCAAAAAATAAAAATAAAAAAATTATTATTTAAATAACTCCATGGTTTTTTTTTTTAATTGAAGAACTATTCTTAATTTGCCTTAAAGGTGCAAGGCAGCAGCTATAAAGTAAATGAGGGCCAGGTGCAGTGGCTCACGCCTGTAAATCCCAGCACTATGGGAGGCAGAGAGGAGAGGACTATCTGAGCCCAGGGATTCAAGACCAGCCAGGACAACTTGGTAAAACCTTGTCTCTACAAGAAATAAAGAAATTGGCTGGGCGTGATGGCATGCATCTATAGTTCCAGCTACTTGGAAGGCTAAAGTGGAAGGATCACCTGAGCCCAGCAGGTCGAGGCTGCTGTAGCCATGACTGTGTCACTGCACTACAGCCTGGGCAAGAGTGAGAGTCTGATTAATTAAATAAATAAATAAATGTAAATGAGGACTACAATTTACAATCAGTTTCCAGGCTTCAGCATTCAAACATTCCTTTTTTATTTAAATATTAACTTGACTCCATCTATTCTTCCTTTTCCTGTTTTTCCTTTGGCTGCCTTTCTTTCCCATTCATCTCTGTCCCTTTCTTTCCACTGCCTCATTCATTTGTGCAACTAGTAAACATTTATTAAGCATCTAAAACTTGCTAGCACTGCTCTAGGTATTGAGGATACCATACTCAGCAAAAGAATCCAGGCCTCACGGAATGCACAATCTAGTGAGGGGAGACAGACAGTAACTGATATTAATCAAATCAACAACAAACAAATGTAAAATTACATCTATGATTATTAATAAGAGGCAAGATTACAGAGCATTTACTATGTATCAGGCAGCAGACAAAGCGCTTTAAATGTATTAACTCACTCAATCCTCCCTCTAACTTTATGCAATAGGTATCATTACAACTCATTTTACAGAAGAGGAAAGCAGAGCTTAGTATTTTGTCCAAAGTCACACATCTAATAAGTGAATGAACAGGAATGAGAGTCTCAATTTAGCCTAGTAAGAGGAACTAACAAATAGGGAGTGGGAGTGAAGAACCCTTCAGGCAGTAGCAGAGAGAAAAGAATGTTCAAAGGTCCTATGGAAGGTAAGAGTGTGGAATATACCAGCTATTTGTTTGTTTGTTTTTGAGTTGGACTCTCACTCTGTCACCGGGGCATGCTCACGGCTACTACAGCCTCAACTGCTGGGCTCACAGCTACCGAAGCCTCAACCTGCTGGGCTCAGATGATCCTTCCACCTCAGCCTTCCAAGCAGTTGAAACTACAGGCACATACCACAACCATCTGGCTAATTTTTCTATTTCTTGTAGAGATGAGTTCTCATCAAGTTACCCAGGCTGATTTCAAACCCCTGGGCTCAGGCAATCGTCTTGCCTCTGCCTCCCAAAGTGCTGGACCCAGCAATTAAAAAAAAAAAAAAGACTGGACAGGAGGAGAGAACAAGTGGGAATATACTATGATGGGAATGGTAGGAGGAGTGAATGCTGAAGGGAGGTGAGTAGTCCAGACAAGAAATGATGGTGCCTGCAGAAGATTGAAACAGGACCCCTATCTATCCCCATGCATAAGGTTAACTCCAAATGGATCAGAGACCTAAATGTAAAACCTCAAACCATAAGAACCTTAGAAAAGGAAGGAAATACTCTCATGGAAATCGGAACTGGCATCCAATTCCTGAACAAAACCCAAAACCCACAGGTCATAACAGAGAAGATAGACAAGTGGGACCTTATTAAACTGACAAGCTTCTGCAAAGCCAAAGAAACCATCAAGAGAGCAGGGAGAAACAGGGTGCCTGAATGAAACGTAATTGTACACCCAACCCTTAACTGTACCCCACAAAATCATAATAAAAAAGACAGGCCTGCAAGTAAGGCGGGGAAAGACCAACCAAGCTGAGCCACTGAAACCAAGAGAAATGGGTGTTACAAGAAGGAAGCGAAGCCCAACCGGCTCCAACGCTGCTGAGAACCAGGGTGAACTGAAAATGGAAAAGTCTCTGTTGGATTTAGCGACATGGAGGCCACTGGTAACTTCAGCCAGATTTCTTTCTATAGAGGTCCAGGGGATGATTGACCAGAGTAAGTTAAAGAGTGAATGGGAGGTGAGGAAAGGAAATCGCTGAACACAGGTAACTCTTGAGAAGTTTGGCTGCGGGTGGGGGAAGGGAAAGAGACAGCGAGCGGCCGCAGGTGGGAGAAGGAGGGACGCAAACCTTTGTTTTATTTTCTTAGGCAAGGAAAACGTGAGCGTGGAAGACACCGGGAAGAATCCTTTAAAGAGGTGATGATGCTGGAGAGACCCGCGGCGGTTCTCCCGCCGGCCCCCCACCCCCGCAAACTCCACCTCCCACTTTCTCGCCCCTTCGCCCCCGGCTCCCCTCCCCCTTCTCCAATCCGCGCAGCTGCAGGCCCACAGCCACCCCAGCCCGCCGGCCGGGCTCCCAAGCGTCCCCTCACCGCAATGGCCCCCTCGCTCAACTGGCCGACCATGGCTCCGCTGCAACTAACTCCCGCGCTCCGGTTTCTCTGCCGCCCGAGCTTCGCTACCGGGGTCCGGCGCGCTGCACGGCTATTGGCCCGAGGCGTTGCGTGCACCACCCCCGCCCCCGACGTGCGCGCGGCATAGGGGCGGGCCTAGGGGCTGAGCTGCCGCCGCATTGGCCGAGGCGCGGCGGGCGGCCCACGTGACCCGCCCGAGGCCGGGTCCGAGGCCTAGTCGCCGGATGGTGGGGCCTCGGGGCGGAGCGCCGAGTGAAGGGGCGCGCCAAGAAATTCGCGGCTGCGGCTCAGGGCGCCAGCGGCCCAGTTCCGGGAACTTGCTGAGCGTGCTCTCGGAAGCCTACCCGGCTCGGTCCTTGACTGGCAGACAGATGGTAGCCTAGAGGAGAGTTAGAGCTGTTCCCTGATAACTCTGCTGCTAAACGTAGTCGAAGCAGTGACTTGGTTCCTTCAGCAACCCAGTGTTGACCTCCTGCCCGTGCCAAACCCCGAGTTTGCACCGTGGGGTTCTCTGAAGGTAAATAAGACCTGGCCCCCACCCTCAGGGGAGAGCACAGTCTGTCGGGGGAGTTTCTGCCGTGAGTAACCCTAACCCAAGGAAGATGCGATACAGGCCCCGAGTCTGCTGGAATTACAGAAGGAAAGTCGGGAAAGGCTTCCCGGAGGAGGTGCCATTGGAACTGATTGGAAGGATATGGGAGAGTTTGCCAGGCGGACTCCAAGTGAGCGTAGGCATGTTCCTGAAAGCATGAATAGCCTCTACCAAAACCTTGGAGAGATGAGATAACCTGGCAAGCTGAGGCTAGCAATGAGTAGCTCAGTATGATAAGGTACAGAGTAAGAAATGGGACTTAAGACTTAGAAAGTAAGACAAGAATCAAATAATGACGGGTTGTACTGGGACTTCGCTATATGCTGGGAGGAGCATTGATGAAGTTAAGGCAGAAGATGGACATCTGTCTCATGAGGAGGATTGATTGAAAGGAAGTGGGACCGAGAATATGAAGACTAGTTATGATGCTGGAAAGAATGCCAGACAAGAGAGATGGCAAGGGCTTGAACTGAAGGAATGACCTGGGAATTGTTAAGAGATAGAAATGGGGGGGGGGGGGGAA
>NW_007250931.1:71975-74635 GCF_000164805.1 Carlito syrichta | reverse complement strand
TTAAAAAAAAAAAAGGGGGGGGGGGGGGTAAGCAGGGGAAAATAGATAGAAATATTTGTTAAATTAATCTTTGCTGGGGTGAGTGAAAAAGACAAATCTGGGATGTCTCTTGAGTTAGGACTTGGGAGGGTAAGGAAAGTAACTAATCTGATACTTTCTTTGGATAACCATCACCTTGCTCGATGCCTGGAGCAAAGCAGTCTTTCAACAAATATTTCTGGGGGATGGGAGCTGTGATTTACATCCATAAATCCCAGCACTTTGGGGGGCCGAGGCAGGAAGATTGCTTGAACCCAGAAGTTCAAGACCAGCCTGGGCAACATAACGAGACCTTGTCTCTATTAAATAAATGAATGAGTGAATGAATAAATAAATATTTCTGAGTGAAATGATGTTGCGTGAATTGGTGTGAGAGAATATAGATCTCTCCTCAGCATATAAACTATAGAAAAAGACCACAGAAATTGATTTTATTACTTCATGCTTGCTTGAAAGAAATCTTGATTTTCTAGAAGTGTTCATTTGTATAAAGCTGAATTCCTATTTTCCTATTCATTTTAAGGTAGCATGGATCTGCCTGTGGATGAGTGGAAATCATACCTGCTTCAGAAGTGGTCTTTACTCCCAGCATCCATCCAGGTCACAATTTCTACAGCAGAGACTTTGAGTGAAATCTTTCTTCACTCCTCTTCGCTTCTTCAGTAAGTGAATGGAAGCTTTAACCAGGGAATTTTTGACCCAAAAAAATGCACAAAAAAATTTTGTCATGTGCTCTAAAGTAATATCTCTATTTGATGGAAAATGCCTGAAATGCTTTCTCTGATTCCTCTCCACCCCCAGCACACTCTGTGAACTAATTTAACTTCTGTTCATCCTTCAGGATTAGCCAAATCTTTCCTCCAGAAAGCCTTCCCTAAGCCTCAGCAGAATCATCGTCGCTTTTTGTACATTTACAGCACTGTGTAATTTTCCTCTGTATATTTGCATGGTCATTTGACTAATTATCTTCATCACTAGGTTGTAAACTTCATGAAGGCAGGTACCATGTCTGTATTTGTCTGTCTTTGTATAGATTAAAACAATGCAGTGTCAAAAAAATAAGCACTCAATAAACATTGGTTGAATGACAGTTTGTTAATACAGATAAAGTTTTTAGTTCAGTGGCTGGTTCATATTAGTGCTCAATATGACACACAAATGAGAACCTCATATACATGCAGATCCACAAACACATACCTTTCAGATTCAAGGCTGACATCTTTACCTCTGTGCCAAGAACTAGTACAGTGCCTGGCACTTAGTAGGCACTCAGATATTAGTTGAATGACATGAGTTCAGTTTCGAGCCTTGCTAGTTCAGGTACTTGGTACCATTCAAGTTACACTTTTTTGTTTGTTATTTTTCATTTTTATGAATGTAAGATTCAAAACATTCTCATTGTAAAAGATTGAAACAATATTTAATAAAGTAAAACCCGAATTAGTTCATCCTTTTCCTATTGATGGGCAGTTATTTCCAGTTGTTTTGGATTTTTTATTGTTATAAACAGAGCTTCGGTGAACAATCTTTGTGCATGTTTTTAAATATAGATGTAAGAAATTAATACAGATTCTTAGAGGAAGAACTGCTGTAACAATGGTTATGAGCATTGTAAATCAGATGCTGCCAAGTTGCCTTCCAAAAAGGCTTTACCAGTTTACCATGAACTGTGTATGAAAATCACTTTCCCATATCCTCACCAACATTAGAAAGCAACAGTCATTAATTTTGCCAGCCTTACGGACAAAAATCTCATTTTAATCTGCATGTTTCTGATTACTAGTGAAGTAATGCTCTTTTTCTGACCTTATACACCATTTGCATTTCTTCTATGAATTGTTTGTGTCCCTTGCCTATTTTTCTATTCTAGTAGGTTGTCTGTCTTTCTCTTGTTAATGTATAGTAGGTCTTCATAAATCTGGTTGTATAATTATTTGCTATATATATTATTAACTTTTCTCCTAGTCTGTTTATCTTCCCACCGCTCCTTTTTTTTTTTTGAGTCACCCAGATTGGAGTGACTCACCATAGCCCCGAACTCCTAGGTTCAGGTGATCTTTTGACCTCAGCCTCCCAAGTAGCTGGGACTACAGGTGTGTGCCACCATACATGGCTAATTTTTATATTTTTTTTGTAGCGACAAGGTCTTTCTATGTTGAGTAGGCTGGTCTCGTACTCCTGGGTTCAAGCAATTCTAACACCTTGCCCCCCACCAAAGCTTTTTTACCTTACTAAATGTGTCTTTTATTGTATATAATTCATATGTGTTTTAACTTTTGAAAAATTATTTTATTTTTATTTTTTTAGAGATGGGGTCTAGCTATGTTGCTCAGACTGACCTCAAACTCCTGGGTTCAAGCAGTCCTGCCTGAGCCTCCTGAGTAGTTGGGACTACAAGTGCATACCAACATGCCCAGTTTGTTTTAACTTCTGTACAGCCATATCTTCATTTTATTTATAGCTTCTGGGTTATATGCCTTGCTTAGGATGGTTTTTTCTTTTTTTTTTTTTGAGTTGGAGCCTCACTCTGTCACCCAAACTGGAGTACAGTGGCCGCTCCTGGCCACTGCAGCCTCGACCTACTGGGCTCTGGTGATCCTTCTGCCTCAGCCTTCCAAGTA
>NW_007250931.1:68603-71890 GCF_000164805.1 Carlito syrichta | reverse complement strand
CCACTCACCTCGGCCTCCCAAAGGCACGGGATTACAGGCTGAGCCACCGAGCCCGGCTAGGATGGTTTACTTTACCACAGTTTTATAAAAATTCTCTTTATTTTCTGCTTTTTTTTGTAGTTTTACCTTTATCTCTCTAATCCATCTGCAGTTTTTCCAACTTTATTGAGGTATATTGACAAATAAAAGTTATATGTATTTAAGGTATTCAGTGTGATATTATGATACACATATACTTCTGCAATTAATTTTGTGTATGATGTGAGGGAGTATTCTAGCTTTTCTCCAGATAGACAATTTTCCACAGCATTTAATGAACAATCCATCCTTTCCTCAGTGTTTCCAAATGCCACACTTATTAAAAATTAAATTCCCAGCCAGGCACAGTGGTTCATGCCTATAATCCCAGCACTTTGGGCAATAGAGGCAAGAGGAATACTTGAGTCCAGGGGTTCAAGACAAACCTGGGCAACTTGGCAAGACCTCGTCTCTACAATAAATCAAAAAACTAGCTGGGCGTGCTGAGGTGCCTGAGCGCAGCAGGTCAAGGCTTTGGTAGTGGTGAGTATGCCACTTCACTCCAGCCTGGGCGACAGAGTAAGACTCTGACTCAAAAAAAAAAAAATTAAATTCCTGCTTAACGATAAATTTGTTTCTAGACTCTATATCTGTGTCAAAACCAAAGAGTTAATTACCATGACTTTATAGTATCATTTTAGAATTCTTTCTGTGTCAAGTAACAGAAACCTAGCTCAAAGTATGAATTTTACAGCTATGAAACTAGGATGTCCAAAGACTGTTCTATTTTCAGGCTGGGTTGGATCCAGGGGCTCAGAGGATGTCATCAGACTCTATATTTCTTCATTTGTCAGTCACATTCTCTTCATCTAGTGGGCATTATAGCCAATCACAGCCTTAGGCATATCCTGATAGCTTAATAAGTCCAGAAAAGAGATCATCTTTCTGGAGAGTTTCAGCAGAATTTTCTGGGTTGGGCTCAGGTCAACCTAATTTTGATCACAGACAGGCATGTTCCATTAACCAAAGGGTATAGAGCACCTCTAATTGGCCAGGCCTATCACATGCCCAACTCTGTTGTGAAATTGGAGTCAACCCTACTTCATCCTTAGGAATGGTTTCTCCACTGAGATTTACCAGAAGTAGGGGGAAGGAGCACTGAAAAGCAGGGCAGTCTCCAGTATAAAAGTGGCTTCCCTGTCTGTTGGGACAGCCATTGTTCTTTTTCAAGAATGTCTTGGCTATTTTACATACATTTCCCCAATGTGAACTTTAGAATTGGCTTGTCAAGTTCCATAAAAAATGTTGTTGAGTTTTTGATTGGGATTGTGTTGGATTTATAGATTCATTTGGGGAGACCTGACGTTTTTACAATATTAAATTTCCTTATCCAAGTAAAAGGTATGTCTTCCCATCTATTTAGGGCTTCTTTTATGTCCTTAAGTAAAAGTTTTATAGTTTTCTTTATATAGGTCTTAGACATTTCCTGTTAGATTTATTCTTACTTGTGGTAAGGTTTTTGTGGTTATTGTGAATCAGCCTTTCCCCCCCCAATTACTTTCTCTAATTGATGATTGGTGGCATAAATAAAAGGTAGGAATTTTTTTTTGTCATATTACACTTTACTACATAACTGTACTTTTGTATTATTTCATCATTTTTAATGGCAATTCACTTGGAATTTTTAGGTTAAGTAACTATATCTGCAAATAGTAATACACCTTTTCAACATTTGTTCCTCTTATTTTACTTTTTAATTTTCATAGCATTAGCTAGACCAGTACAGTGTTGAATACTAACAGCCCTTCAGAATATAGGTTTATAGTATGTAGCAGTTTAAGGAGTTGCCATAAGTTTTTAGATACTAAAAGTTTTATCATAAATAGGTGTTGAATTTTTTCAAGTTCTTTCTTAATCTGTTAATGTAGGATTTACATCAATAGATTTACTGTTGCTGAACTGTTTGGAGGATAAACCCCGTTTGGCTATAATCTGTCATTCTTTGAACACATTGCTAGATTCAATTTGCTAATATTATTTTTAGGATGTTTGTATCTGTGTTCATAAATGATATTAGCCTACATGTTTTTTGTGCTGCTTGTCAACTCTTGGTATCAAGGTTGTGGTAGACTCAGAATGCATTGGAGGGCTTCCCATGTTTTTCTATCCTATGAAATAGTTTATATAACATAGGTATTATGTGGTTCTTAAAGACTGGTAGAAAAATCCTGTAAAACAGTGTAGACTTGTTGCCTTAGTGAAAATATTTTCCTTTTTAGTTTTTATCAGAAGACTATGCCCTCTTTCAGGACCCCTCCCACTGCTGGGGGCTTTCCTATCGCTTAATAAATTCCTACTTACTCACTCAGAAAAAAAAAGAAATCAAATAGTACTTCAAAACTTTTAAAGAAAAACAGCCGGCTGCCCCACTCTTCCCCATTCCTGTTTCCTATTCCCCAGAGGCAGCTACTTTAAATTATTTTAACTATTTTTTTCTGGCATTTAATTTCAGATTTCTTTTTTTTTTTTTTTTTTTTTGAGTTGGAGTCTTACTCTGTCGCCCAGACTGGAGTGCAGTGGCCGCTTCCGGCCACCTCAGCCTCGACCTGCTGGGCTCCGGCGATCCTTCTGCCTTAGCCTTCCAAGTAGCCGGAATTACAGGCATGCACTACCACGCCCGGCTGATTTTTTGATTTATTGTAGAGATGAGGTCTCACTGCCCAGGTGGGTCTCGAACCCGTAGGCTCAGGCAATCCACTCACCTTAGCCTCCCAAAGGCGTGGGATTACAGGCTGAGCCACCGAGCCTGGCTTAATTTCAGATTTCTAAACTGTATGTGAATATTATTCTTTTTTGAGTTTTTAGTTTTAGATCAAAATTTAGCTCTCTTTCACGCATCCCACGGTCATATTCTTTGTTTTTCCCTCATTCTCTCATTATAACTATAATTTATAATATAACCAGTAGAATATTATATTGGTTAAACAAACATTCAATGCATACCTTATGTCTATGTAAATATTACTCATATGAACCACGAAGTATGCTTTGAATTACATTTCCCTTCTTGTACAGCTCTTGTTTTCCCTAGGGTTAATAATTACTTCCATTTTTGTTTGTTCTGTGTGCCTCTCACAAATTCATTCCCAGATTTCTCTACTTAAAAACAAGTTAGCTCGGCCGGCTCGGTGGCTCAGCCTGTAATCCGAGCGCTTTGGGAAGCTGAGGTGAGTGGATTGCCTGAGCCTGTGGGTTCGAGACCCGCCTGC
>NW_007250931.1:45063-68583 GCF_000164805.1 Carlito syrichta | reverse complement strand
TAAGGTGGAAGGATTGCTGGAGCCCAGCAGGTCGAGGCTGCGGTGGCCGGGAGCAGCCACTGCACTCCAGTCTGGGCGACAGAGTGAGACTCCAACTCAAAAAAAAAAAAAAAAGTGCTATTAGTAAGACTATTCAATCACAGTCTAAAGTGACCCAAAAAAATTTAAGCTTCTGATCTCCACATGCATGCCTATTAAGTAAAAATATGAATTGGGCCTTTAAAGTTTAAAACCAGGCATACACTTTTCTTTCTTGCCAGTTTACATTCTTTGAGGAATGTTTTTTCAAAATACATGCTTTTAATCAACGTTTAAGACCTTTTGAGACAGCCCTTACTTCCCAACCCCTAACTCCTGACCCCCTGTAATTAATAATCTCCTAGAGCAGCAGTCCCCAACCTTTTTGGCATCTGGGACCGGTTTTGTGCAAGACAATTTTTCCACCAGGGAATGGGGGGGAGGGGAAGGATGTACAGTCAAACCTCACTACTAATATTAATCTGTATTTGCAGCTGCTCCCCAGCACTATTGTTACCACCTCTGCTCCATCTCAGATCATCAGGCATTAGGTTCTCATGAGGAGCGTGCTGCTAGATCCCTCAAATGCACAGGTCTCAATGGGGTTTGTGTTCCTATGAGAATCTAATGCCACCGCGGATCTATTAGAAGATGGAGTTCAAGTGGTAATGCGAGTGATGGGGAACGACTGTCAATACATATGAAGCTCCATTCTCCAGCTGCTCACCTCCTGCTGTGCGACCAAGTTCCTAACAGGCAACTGACAGAGGACCTGGTCCTAGAGTGTCCTAGGGAATCCTTAGCAACTTCATTATCCATGCTCACAGCTTTATTGTTTGTTTTAATTTTCTACTGATTCAACTGGAATACCTAGTGCCAGAAAGCAAGGAAGTGCTCTAATGGGTTTGTGTGGAAAAGAACACAGAAGCCAGTCTGAAGAGTTTCCCACTGACCAGTTAGGACAATTTGAGCATGAAAAGGTATAATGATGCTAATAGATTATAACTGTGAATTTTTTTACGTCCATAGTGATACTCAAAATAAATAAATACATAAATAAGTGAAAAAAGGAAAGGAGGGACAGTTTGTCTTTACAGAAGAATATTAACTAATACATTTAGAAATAATGGTAGAATTTTAAAATAACCATTTTGTAACCCCTAGTATAATAAGTGATTATGGCAATGGTCATCAATGGATCTTTCAAGCCATTAGAAATAAGATCAGGCGGGCACAGTGGCTCACGTCTATAATCCCAGAACTTTGGGAGGTGGAGTGAAGGGGTGCCTGAGTCCAGGGGTTTGAGACCAACCTGGACAACTTGGTGAGACCTCGTCTCTACAATAAATCAAAAAATTAGCCAGGTGTGATGGCGCACACCTATGGTTCCAGCTACTTGGAAGGCTAAGGCAGAAGGATCACCTAAGCCCAGCAGGTTGAGGTTGCAGTAGCCATGAGCGTACCACTGCACTCCAGCCTGGGTGACTGACTCAGACTCCTACTCAGAAAAAGAAAAAAAAAGAAGTAAGATCATTGGGGAACAGGCCGTTCACATGATCTCAAACTATGGCCCTATAGCTTATTTATTAAGTACAAGGGAAAGGTATATTTACATTTGAAAGATCTAGCAGCCACCACTTTAATCAAGCAACCAGACTTAGCTTCACCAATAGTGGGAAGATAGTACATATCTCCTGATTTAAAGCAATAAGAAATATACAGATTTGGCCAGGTGCGGTGACTCATGCCTGTAATCCCAGCACTTTGGAAGGTAGAGGCAGCAGGATTGCCTGAGCCCAGGGGTTCGAGATTAGCCTGGGCAACTTGGTGAGACCTCATCTCTACACAAATCAAAAAATTAGCTGGGCATGGTGGCACATGCCTGTAGTTCCAACTACTTGGAAGACTGAGGCAGAAGGATCACCTAAGCCCAGCAGGTGGAGGCTGCAGTGACTGTAAGCAGCGTGCCACAGCACTCCAGCCTGGGCAACAGAGTAAGACTCCAACTCAAAAAAAAAAAAAAGAAGTATACACATTTAGTTATATAGCAATATTTATGACAAAAGTTGTTTAAATCTGGTCGTGAGGAAACTGAGACAAAACAAAATGTGAAACATTTTTCTGACCTTCAGTCTTCAAAAAAAATTACCCCTAAACAACAAAAACTATAGAATTATCTGAAAAGAGACTAAAGAGGAATAACAACTAAATGAATAACATTAGCATCTTAATCCTGGATCAGGTTGGGTGAGAAAAAGATACAAAAGACATTTTAGGGATAATTGGTAAAATATAAATTTGAATGATATTTGAATTGGTATTAATTTTCTTTAGTGATAATAAATGATCAACAACATGGTGAGACCTCATCTCTACAATAAATCAAAAAATCAGCCAGGCATGGTGGCACATGCCTGTGGTTCCAACTTCTCAGAAGGCTGGGGCAGAAGGATCACCTGAAACCAGCAGGTCGAGGTTGCAGTGGCTGTGAGCATGCCACTGCACTCCAGCCTGGGCAACAGAGTGAGACTCCATCTGGAAAAAAAAAATCTTGTAGTAATATAGGAGAATATCCTTATTTTTGACAGAGGCCTGCAGATGTTTAGAGGTGAACCTCCATGATGGCTGTATTTACTTTCAAATGGTTTAGAGAAAAAGAATGTGGATATGGATGTGTGTCAGTTATTAAGCTATTACATCCAATCTCAGGCTTCTGTACTCTACTTTGGGGCCGAATCTGGACTTTCTGCTGTACTAATTGACTCCATGAAAAGCTTTACTTGTCGAGGGCTCTAGAGAGAAGGCAAAATTGGAAGAAAAAGGAAATTGGTTCTTTCTTACAACCTGCATACAAAAGGTAAAGTTGGATTTTGACCTGATACCATGTACAAAAGTTAAATCAAAATGGATCAAAACCCTAAAATTAACAGCTAAAACTGTAAAACTTTTTTTTTTTTAGTTTATTTCTCACTGTCACCCAGGCTGTAGTACAGTGGCACAATCACAGCTCACTGCAACCTCAATCTCCTGGGCTCAGGTGATCCTTCCACCTCAGTCTCCTGAGTAGCTGGGACTACAGATCCCTGCCACCATGCCTGGCTAATTTTTTCATTTTTTGTAGAGATAAGATCTTCCTATGTTGCCTCAGGCTGGTTTTGAACTTCTGGTCTCAAGCAATTCTCCCTCCTCAGCCTCCCAAAGTGCTGGTATTACAGGCATGAGCCACTGTGCCCAGCCTAAAACTATAAAACTCTTCAAAGAAAACATACGGGGGAATCTTCATGACATTGTACTTAGCAGTTATTTCTCGACTATGATACCAGAAGAACAGACAACAAAAGAAAAAAATAAACTGTGCTTCATCAAAATTAAAAACTTGTAGACCAAAGGACGCTATCAAGAGAATAATAAGACAACCCACAGAATGGGAGAAAATATTTGCAATTCATATGTCTGATAAGGGATTAATATCCGGAATATATAAAAAACTCCTACAACTCAACAACAAAAAATCCAATTAAAAAATAGATAAAGGGCTTGAATCTACGTTTCTCCAAAGAAGATATACAAATAGCCTATAAGCACATGAAAAGATGTTCAACATCATTAATTATCAGGGGAATGCACACCACAGCCACAATAGCCTAGTGCTTCACGTGCATTAGGATGACTTTTACAAAAAAAATAATAATAATAAGTGTTGATGAGATGTGGAGAAATTGGAGCCCCTGTGCATTGCTGGTAGATATATAAAATGGTGCAGCCACTGTGGACAATGGTATAACAGTTCCTCAAAACATTAAACATAGGATTACCATATACTCCAGCATTTCCATTTCTGGTTTATACGCCAAAATATTGAAAGTGGAACTTGAGCAAATATTTGCACACCAGTGTTCATAGCAGCACTATTCATAATAGCCAAAAGCAAAACACCTCAAACATCCATCAATGGATGAATGGATAAGTTAATTATGAGTACACACACAGCGGAATATTATTCAGCAATAAAAATGAATGAGAACTGGGCATGGGGGCTTATATCTGTAGTCCCAGCTGCTTGGGAGGACATAGTAGAAGGATCACTTGAGCCTAGGAGTTTAAGGTTACTGTGAGCTTTGATCATACCACTGCATTCCAGCCTGCGTGACAAAGTGAGCCCCTATCTCAAAAAAATAAAAAATAAAAATAAATTGAAAAAATAAAAAAGACTTGCAAATATTTGGCAGCTTGTATTTTTTTCTTTTAGAAACAGAGCCTCCCTCTGTTGCCCAAGCTGGAGTTCAATGAGGTGATCATAGCTCACTGCAGCCTTGAAGTCTTGGGCTTAAGCAGTCTTCCTGCCTCAGCCTCCTGAGTAGCTAAGACTACATACAGGCATGAGCCACTGGCCCGGTCTGCAATCTGTGTGTGTGTGTGTGTGTGTGTGTGTGTGTGTGTGTGTGTGTGTGTGTGTGTGTGTGTGTGTGTGTTGGAGTCTCATTCTGTCACCCAGGCTGGAGTGCAGTGGCATGCTCATGGCCACCCCAGCATCGACCTGTTGGGCTCTAGCAGTCCTTCCACCTCAACCTTCCAAGTAGCCGGAACTACAGGCACGCGCTACCATGCCCGGCTAATTTTTTATGTATTGTAGAGACAAGTCTCGCCAGGTTGCCCAGGCTGGTCTCGAACCCGCAGGCTCAGGCAGTCCACTCACCTCAGCCTTCCAAAGTGCTGGAATTACAGGCTGAGCCACCGAGCTCGGCCCAGTCTGCAGTTTTGATTGTGGTTTCTTGTTTAATCTGAGTTGCTTAAAATAATTTTTAGTTTCTATGTCATTTGTGTTTCTACTTTTATTATTCATATTTTACTTTCTGGCATTTTAGTCAAAGAGTATCGTTTAGGTTATTCTATTTTTTTTTAACTGAAAAAAATATTCTCTTTTACCAGTGTTGTGTATGTTTGTATACAGAGGGTACCAAAAAAGTATACACATTTTAAGAAAGAAAAATACTGTATTAAAATTGTAATAATCTATACCAATAACAAAAGATAAATACAAGACTTTGGTATTCATCAATTCAGTTGACTTTTGCAATCACAAGAGGTGCTCAAAGTGGTTACCATCAGCATTCAGACACTTCAGAGTATGGCGAACTACTGTAGGACTTGTTGCTTGTCTCAGATCTTACCTTGTGTACATCACACACAGTACTGTGCATCTCAAACTTACCATGAATGCATGCAATTGTTAGGCATGTTGGAGGTTCTGTTGCATACTTATACCTCCATTGTCCTTGCACTTCCACAATATTCTCAATTTTTTTTTTTTTTTTGAGTTGGAGTTTCACTGTCACTCAAGCTGGAGTGCTGTGGCACACTCATGGCCACTGTAGCCTTGACCTGGATGACAAACAGCTCATCCTCAAGCGGTCCTCCCACCTCATCCTTCCAAGTTGCTGGAACTACACATGCAAACCACCACAACCCAGCTAATTTTTTGATTTACTGTAGAGACGAGGTCTCACCAAGTTGCCCAGGCTTGTTTCGAACCCCTGGGCTCAGGCAATCCTCTCGTCTTGGCCTTCCAAAGTGCTGGAATTACAGGAGTTAGCCACAGCACGTGGCTAGAATTTCAAATACCAGTTCAATATGGTCTTGCATTCCTCCAATGACAACCATGCTTGCACCATTTTCTTTGACTGTCCTGCCTGTCTCAGGGACATAAGCATTCATTTGATTGAGTGACTGTCATACTACATATCTTTTGAGCGAACGTCATACTACACATTACTACTGTAATTCAATTCAACTTTGAAAAGTAAAACATAGATAACATTTCTTAAAATTGTGTGTACGTTTTTTGGCACCCCCGGCATTTATATATTGAATCAACCTTATTAATTTTATGATGTGGAGCATTTATGCTATTTTTAAAACTTTTTAGCTTGAAATAATTTCATACTTACTTGCAAAAATAGTTTGAAGAATTGGTGAATTCTGAATTCTTCCAGGTTCCCCAAATGATAACATTTCACTGCATTTACTTTATGATTCATTCTCATAGTCTCCCCTCTCCTCCCCTCCCCTCTGCTCCTCTCTCTCTCTCTCTTCTGTCAGCTACTCAAGTATTTTCAACTCAGTTTAAGTGGAAAATATTCCTTGGTACAAAGACACCATGTATTGTCATTCTCCACACCCAAGATTTTTATGATGTATGATTCTAGGGATGGCTTATTGCCTAGTAATTATGAGATAAAGAATAAAAAATTGGGAGGCAGAGGTGAGAGGATTGCCTGTGCCCAGGGATTCAAGACCAGCCTGGGCAACTTGATGAGACCTCATCTCTACAATAAATTAAAAAAATTAACCAGGCATGGTGGCACCTGCCTGTAGTTCCAGCAGTTTGGAAGGCTGAGGTGGGAGGATCACCTGAGCCTAGCAGGTTGAGGCTGCAGTAGCTTTGAGGTGCCACTGCACTCCAGCCTGGGCGATAGGTTGAGACTCCAACTCAAAAAAGTAAAAAGGAATAAAAATTAGCACTCAGTTATCTAAATAAAATTCTGGTACCTGTGTCTCTAAAACAATGAGAATCTCCCCCCTCTGGTCACATTATACATTACATACAACCTCATGTGGTCCAGCAAAACGCTGTTTAAAGTGCAGTGACTTGGAGCTTTCCTTGAAATAAGAAATTTCTACTTTTTTTGTTCCCTCTTTCTTCATGAAGACCTGAAGATGAGATGTTTTTAAAAAGACTTTCTAGAGGTTATTTGGTGGGAAAGGACTCCGACGCACCCCTTTTCTACAGAGAAGAAGGAAACAAAAAATTTCAGGAGAAGGATTATACTGGTGCTGCAGTGCTATATTCTAAGGTAAAATACTTCCAGCTCTACAACTTACCAATGCATGTTTCTCCAGGAGATACAACCATGCTGCTAAATTTCATAGCCTGTGTTGTCTTTGTCTATACTTTGTGAAATGAATTTGAAAAAGAAACCTGGCAAAATTCTGCTGTTGGTTGTATTCTAAAACAAAAGGTAGTTTATATGGCCCAAATCTCTTCAAGAAACTTCTATTCCCATATTCCTTTAGCCACCTGTTAGCAATAGGCTTATTAGCCCCTTTGCCTGCCCTGCCCATATCTGTCGGCTCTCACTGAATTTTATGCCATTTGTCTGAATGTCTGATGAGGCTATTAGCTTGATAGTCCTGATTTAGAGAACAGCTGGATTTTAGTTAGCCAGTGTTAGCTTTCAACCAGTACAACTCAGATTAAGCTAGAAAGGAAAAAGTTCATTGGTCACAGCCCAATTGAATCCATTTTGAAGGTTGTCAGTGTACATGCTAATATTAGTGGTAGTCAAAAAATATTTTACGTTACACTAACCATCACTGAGTGAGATTTTTGGGAGAAATCATGACTTTTAACAATCTGTTACTCTTATTGTCCTACTTTCATATTAAGAACTGGAACAAGATCCCCTGAGAAACTTCCTTCTAGCGTTTTTAAGAGATTTATATGGTTTTAAAGCAAGATTGTATCAATCCCTTGCACCGTATCTGTGATCTTGTATATTAAAAGAATGAGTGGAAATTTGAAGGCTATATCCCTACTCTGAATCTTTAACAGATTTATGCTTAACGTTTGGAATTAAGTTTCCAAAAACTATCATTGCTACAACAGCAGCTTCCACAGCTGATAAAATTCCTGCTTTGTAGTATTATAACAAAGTATTTAGCTAAATAATGTAAGCTTTAGTGATTGCTGAAGGATTAAAATCCATTAGATGTAATGATCCAGTGATAAATGGCTTAATAGTTCTTTTTCACAGCTAATCTCTTCAACTTTATGTATGTGCATCGTAAATATGATCACATGGGGAGTTACTCAAGAAAAAAATGATAAAATAAAAATTGAAGTCAGACAAAAAATTAAGGTTGGATCTGGATGTTGAGGGAGATGAGCCTTCTAATTTCATGAAGCTAGTATTTTAGTGATTATAGTGCTTTGCAATTTTCTAGAAATTTTCTTTTTTAAAATAATATTTGTTGTTTTTGTCTGATTGTAAAGGTAATATATGTTTACTTTGGAAAATATACAGTAGAGAAGCATAAAGAGTAAAAAAAATCTCATAACCACTGATAAGCACTGTTAGCATTTTTGCTTACATCCATCCAGCCAGACCTTTTTTTCTGAAAATACATTTTTCTTTTACAAAATTGAGGTAATACTGCACTTACTGTTTTATAACCTGCTTTTTTTCCCCTCAACAATTTATTGTGCCCATTTTCTCATGTTATTAAATTTTCCACTCTAACATAATTTTTTACAGCTTGCTTAGTGTTCCATTACAGAGAAGAACTGTACTTAATTTAACATCTTCTAATGTTAGCAAATTGTTTGGCAACAAGCATCTTTCTATGTAAATATTTATATACATCTGATTATTTTCTTAGGATAAATTCCTAGAAGGGTAATTCCTGGGTCAAAGAGAATGTATTTTTTTTTGAGTTGGAGTTTCACTCTTGTTGCCCAGACTGGAGTGCAGTGGCATGCTTACAGCCACCGCAGCCTCGACCTGCTGGATTCAGGCGATCCTTCCTCCTCAGCCTTCCAAGTAGCTGGAACTACAGGCACATGCCACCACGCCCGGCTAATTTTTTGATTTATTGTAGAGATGAGATCTTGCCAAGTTGCCCAGGCTGGTCTCAAATCTGTGGGCTCAGGCTCTCACCTCAGCCTCCCAGAATGCTGGGATTATAGTCATGAGCCCCTGCACCTGGCCTGGGACTGTGTCTTTTAAGGCCTTTGGTACCTGTTGCTGAATTGTTCTCCAGAAAAAAACTGACATCCCTTCTGGCAGAGTTTGGGAATGTTCATTTCTCCATATCCTAAGCAATATTTGTTATTATTATATCTATCTATTTTTGAGTAGGAAATCGGTTCACATAGATTTTAAAAGTTGCAAAAGTGTACAGTATAGTCTGTTTCTCTGTCCCCTGACCACCTCATTTCCCAGTCTCATAAACTAGCACTGTGAAGTAGATCTTTCCAAAAGTATTCCTGGGGTATCTAAATAAACACAGTACAGATAACCTTCCACTCCTGCACACACACTCTCTTTTCACATAAATGGTAACATTCTCTACATACTGTTCAGCACCATGCTTTTTTTCACCTAATTGTAATAGTTGAAGATCATTCTATATCAGTATATAAAGGACTTCTACATTCTTTTTTATGACTACATGGTACTCCATTAAATGACTATATCATAGTTTATTTAACCAGTGTCCTATAGATCAACATTTGTTTCATATTGCTATTTCAAACAATTATATGATGAAAAACTTTGCATGTGTGTCATTTTATACATATCTGTAGGATAAATTCCTCAAAGAGGAATTACGGGGTCAAGGAGATTTTATATATATATTAAACTATACATAAAAATATTTTTATATATTGCTAATTGCCTTATATAATTATAAGACCAATATATACTCCTAATAAAAACATAATGACAGCTGGGCTCGGTGGCTCAGCCTGTAATCCCAGGCTGAGGTGAGTGGATTGCCTGAGCCCGCGGGTTTGAGACCCGCCTGGGCAACTTGGCGAGACCTCATCTCTACAATAAATCAAAAATTAGCCAGGTGTGGTAGCGCATGCCTGTAGTTCCAGCTACTTGGAAGGCTGAGACGGAAGGATCTCTGGAGCCCAGCAGGTCAAGGCTGCAGTGGCCAGGAGCGGCCATTGCACTCCAGTCTGGTGACAGAGTGAGACTCCAACTCAAAAAAAAACAAAAAACGTAATGACCATGCCAGTTATCCACTCCTTAGCAAACTCAGTGTGCTATTGATTTTATTTTTCTTTGCCAATCTTATAGGTAAGAAATGGTATCTCAGTACAGTTTTAATTTGCATTTTATTGATTATGAATGAGGTTCAGCATTTTTTAATATGTTTAAGAACCATTTAGCCGAGTGTGGTGACTCACTCATGCCTGTAATCCTAGCACTTTGGGAGGAGGAGGTAAGAGGATTGCCTGAGCCCAGGGGTTCAAGACCAGCCTGATCAACTTGACAAGACCTTGTCTCTACAATAAATCAAGAAAAATTAGCCAGTCGTGGTCTCACATACCCATAGTTTCAACTCCTTAGAAGACTGAAGCAGAAGAATCACCTGAGCCCAACAGGTCGAAGGTGCAATGGCCATGAGCATGCCACTGCACTTCAGCCTGAGCAACAGAGTAGGACTCTGACTCAAAACAAAAAACAAAAACAACCATTTGTATCTTCCATAAGAACTGTTCATGTTATTTGCTTATTTTCTTATTGATTTATTGCTTGTCGTCTTACTGATCTATAGGAACTCTTAATAAAGTGAAGAAATTAGCTCTTTGCCTGTAATATGAGATGTAAATATTTTTGTACAGTTCAGTGTTTGCCTTTTGATATTGTTTTTATTGGTTTTTTTCTGTGAAGATTTTTTTTATTTTCTTGTGGTCAAATTTATTAACTTTTTATGACTTCTGGGCTAGAAAGGATTCTTTCAACATTTCTTTAGACTATTTCTATGATTTCTTTCAGTACTCTTAGAGTTTTATTTTTTACATTAGAATTAGATACATTTGGAATTTATCCAGTGAAAGGTTTAACCATATATAGAGCTAACTTAATTTATTTCTTATTGGTTACCTACGTGCCCCAATACTTTTGTTGAATAATCCCCATTTTTTCTACAGTGATTTGAGGTGCCACCTTCATGGTTATTATTAACCCTTGCCAATTAGATAGTATAAGAAATGTCTCGGGCCGGACTCGGTGGCTCGGCCTGTAATCTCAGTACTTTGGGAGTCCGAGGCGAATGGATCGCCTGAGCCTGCAGGTTCGAGACCAGCCTGGGCAACTTGTTGAGACCTCGTCTCTACAATAAATCAAAAATTAACCAGGCATGGCAGCGCACGCCTGTAGTTCCGGTTACGTGGAAGGCTGAGGCGGAAGGCTCGCTGGAGCCCAGCAGGTCAATGCTGGGGTGGCCATAAGCATGCCACTGCACTCCAGCCTGGGCAATGGAGTGAGATTCCAACTCAAATAAAATAAAATAAAATAAAATAATAAATGTCTTTTTTTGCTTTCATTTTCGTATATTTGGCTATCCATATATGAGTTAAGCATTTGTTTTCCATATGTGTATGTGTGTTTCTTGACCTCCTGGGCTCAAGCAGTCTTCCCACCTCAGCCTCTTGTGAAACTGGGACTACAGGCATGAACCACCATAACTGGCTAATTTTTAAGTTTTCGTGTAAGAGACAAGGTCTCTTAGGCTTAGGCTAGTCTTGAGCCTCAAGCAATCCTTTGACCTTAGCCTCCCAAAGTACTGAATTTACAGATGTGAGCCACCACTCCCAGCCTTGTTTTCTGTATGTTGATATGTCCATATGTTACGTATGTTTCTTCTTTTGTGAGTTTCTATTTGTGCCACTCACCTTTTGTTATTAAGGATTATGCTTGCAAATATTTTCCTGGGTGTTTTATTACCTTCAGTATTGTTTGTGGTTGAAGCTGTGTCTGATAGAGCGATCTTCAAAGTGCTTTGAATATTTCTTTCCTCACTTGATCTTCACAGCTTTGCTCTGAAGTAGTTAAAAATGAAGCTGAAAAAGCTCAAAGAGGTTCAGTAACTTCCCCAGTTTCATACACTCTTTAGTAATAGAGCCCCTATTATCTGAAAAATATACTTTAGAGATGCTAGTTTCCATTTATAATGTTAATTAGCTCATTGTTTTGCAGGGAATATCACATTCAAAGCCTAACACCAGGAACATTTCACTGTGTTATGCTAATCGTTCTGCAGCCCTCTTCCACTTGGGTCAGTATGAGGTGAGTATCAGGATGTCTGGTGTGATCAGAGAGGATCAATAGAGCCTTCACTGGAGGAGCACTGAAGTCAGACCATGCTACAACTGGTTGAATTGATACCTGCCCAAACTTGTTCTTTCTCTTGATTCACTTCACCGGTCACAGGTGACCATACAGGGTAGTGTTAGTTAACAAGAAAAGAACTGTGGTATATTCCGTGGGCATAGACTGTATCCAGCAGATCATCAGTGCTCAGTGTCGAGATTAGCTGTGCGATGTGTTGCTGATTATACTTCAGATTCCAAGTGTTTGCAAAATGTGTTTACTTGTTTGTTCTTCTTTTAAATAAGTGGAGCATGCTCAAGGTTATCTCTGTAATAATATAGCTCACCCTTAATAAGCATTGTGAGTGGGAAAGTAAAAGATGCCCTATGTATGCCTAGGAGGTAGGCTTTCTATAAGTGGCATTCTTCTCATGCCCTAATTGTGGCAACAGAAAAAATGTTGAGAACTGTGTTGGTGGAGTTTTTAAAACAGGAAGTGACCAAAATCAGATTAATGTTTAGGAAGATACCTCAAGACATCTGAAATTTGTATTAGCGAACCCCAAGGACCAAGCTCTAAAATGCCATTTTGGTACATCCATTTCAGATTTGCACAGAACTTACACCCTAGAGTCACGAACGAGTGGAATAGTAATTGTCCTTTGGACTAAAAGAGAGGAGCAAGACACTAATGTTATACCCTAAACAAGAAAGTCCTGTACTATTGAGGACAATGATTAGAAAAAATTGTAAAACAAACATTTAACTCTTTATTTGTAATTTTCCTGTATTAGTCATTTCCCTTTTTTTTCTTTTTTTTTTTTTTGAGTTGGAGTCTCACTCTGTCACTCGGACTGGAGTGCAGTGGCACGCTCCCAGCCACCATAACCTCAACCTGCTGGGCTCCAGCGATCCTTCCACCTCAGCCTTCCAAGTAGCTGGAACTACAGGTGCGTGCTACCACGCCCTGCTAATTTTTGATTTATTGTAGAGACGAGGTCTCGCCAAGTTGCCCAGGTGAGTCTTGAACCCTCAGGCTCAGGCAATCCTAAACATTAATCTGATTTTGGTTACTTTCTGTTTTAAAAACTCCACCAACACAGTTCTCAACATTTTTTCTGTTGCCACAATTAGGACATGAGAAGAATGCCACTTACAGAAAGCCTACCTTCTAGGCAATCCATTCTCCTCGGCCTCCCAAAGTGCTGGGATTACAGGCTGAGCCACTGAGCCCAGTCCGTTTCCCTTCTTATAATAATGATTACCATTTATTGAGCACATACTGTGTTCTAGGTACTCCTTTCAACATACTAGATATTTGGGGGACTAAAAAATGGAATTATTTAAAACTGTGTATTTATTTTTACATGTTTAAACTTTGGTCATCTTAAAAATACTCTCCATTTGATGCAATACACCAATCAAAATGCTTTTTCCCTTGCTCAAAACAGTGTTTGAACTCATAAATTTTGATGCCTTTTAGTGTTCCTGCTGTTTTTCTTTGTTTGTTTGTTTGCTTGCTTGTTTTTTGTTTTTGAATTGGAGGCTCACCCAGACTGGAGTACAGTGGAACGCTAACAGCCACTGTAGCCTCTACCTGTTGGGCTCAGATGATCCTTCCACCTCAGCCTTCCAGGTAGCTGAAACCACAGGCATGTGCCACCACACCCAGCTAATTTTTTGATTTATTGTAGAGATGAGGTCTCGCCAAGTTGCCCAACCTGATCTTGAATCCCTGGACTCAAGCAGTCCTCTCACCTCGGCCTCCCAAAGTGCTGGGATTACAGGCATGAGCCATCGCGCCTGGCTGCTTTTGCCATTTTTTGTTTCATCTCTTCCATATTGGCAAAATGTTTCCTCCCTTTGAGGACTTTTGTCATCTGGGGAAACAAAAGTTGCTCAGGGTGAGATCAGGTGAATAGGGCAGGAAATCATGCCGTTTTGGGTCAAAATCTGTTAAACACTCAGTGCAGTGTAGGCAAGTGCCCACATGGTTGAAAAACCAGTCACCTGTTTGCCACAACTCAGGACTTTTCTTCCACTAATCATGAAACAGCCTTTTCAAAACTTCCAGATAAAAAACTTTGATTAGGCCAGGCGTGGTAGCTCATACCTATAATCCCAGTACTTTGGGAGGCTAAGGTGAGAGGATTGCCTGAGCCCATGGGTTTGAGACCAACTTGGGCAACTTGGAGAGACCTCATCTCTACAATAAATTTTTTTAAATTAACCAGTTGTGGTAGCACGCACCTGTAGTTCCAGCTACTTGGAATGCTGAGGCGGAAGGATCACTTGAACCCGGTAGGTCTACACTGCTGTGGCTGTGAGCATGCCACTGCACTCCAGCCTGGGTGACAAAGTGAGACCCAACTCAAAAAAAAAAACAAACAACAAGGATCACACAGTATAATATGATTCAAATAAGCATGTGGTTGTAGTTGTCCCATTTGTAATAAACCTTAACTTTCCTGTAGATTTTTAGAAACATTTTTAGTAGACGTTAAAGAGTAGGAACCAAAGGTCATTTAAATTTTCCTTTCTGTTTTCAGACGTGTCTTAAAGACATCATTAGAGCACAGATGCACGGGTATCCAGAAAGACTGCAACCCAAGATAATGTTTCGTAAGGCAGAATGTTTAGTGACCCTGGGGAGACTACAGGAGGCAAGCCAGACCATCAATGATCTTGAAAGTAACTTCGCTGCCAGACTAACCCTAGCAGATTCCCCCTTTCAGATTCTGCAGGGAAACCTTCGTCATCTGAAAATGAAGGTACAAGAAAAAAATCTCACAGAAACCTTCCCAGAACCTCTGGCCAAAGCCTTTGAGGATATGGACCTAAAGGAAGAGAATGAACAAATTTCCAGTGTATCATCATCTGTCAGATTATGCATGGATCCCTTAAAAGGCCGCTGTCTGATTGCCACAAAAGATATTCTCCCAGGAGAGCTCCTGGTGAAGGAGGATGCTTTTGTGAGTGTCCTTAACCCGGGAGAAATGCCACCACTGCATCATGGCCTAGATGGCAAGTGGGATACCAGAGTTACCAGTGGGGACCTCTACTGTCACCAATGTTTGAAGCACACTTTGGCCATAATTCCCTGTGATGGATGCAGCTATGCCAAGTATTGCAGCCAAGAGTGTATGCAGCAGGCCTGGGAGCTCTACCATAGCACAGAGTGTTCTCTAGGGGGCCTGCTTCTCACACTGGGTGTATTTTGCCACGTTGCCCTGAGGTTGACTCTTTTAGCTAGATTTGAGGATGTTGGCAAAATCATAAGGACGCTTTATGATGAGATTAATAACAAAGACATCTGTTTACCTAAATGCAAGAATCCAGTCAAGATACTTAATCATAGCCTAGGGGAAAGTGAAGAAAATGGCAAAATGCTTGAGACCCCAGTTCCTGGATGTGATGTTAATGGGAAGTATGAAAATAATTATAATGCTGTCTTCCACCTTTTGCCCCATACTGAAGACCATAGCCCAGAGCATAAATTCCTCTGTGCTCTCAGTGTTTCTGCACTGTGCAGGCAGCTAGAAGCAGCCAGTGTACAGGCCCCTGCAACAGATGTGAAATCCTCTCAGCTAAAAGCAGCAGGGACTCCTGAGTTGTGTGCAGATTTGAATATTTGGGGAGTGGCCATGCTGCGACACATGTTACAGCTGCAGTGTAATGCTCAGGCGATAACTACTATACAGCAGACAGGTAAGAGGGAAACTTATTTTTCTGCCTTACAGTATTGTTCTTGATACAGCTGATGTTTGGGGAGAAAGAACTGTGAAGGAAAACAGTAGCATTTAAACAAATTGGTGATCTAACGGGAAAACACAACTGTCTTATTTTATAATTGTTATGCCACTGAGAAGCTATATGACCTTAAGAAATTATGATTTCACTCTGCCTCGGTTTTCTCATCTGTGAAATGGATAGTTTCGTTCCACCTAGATTTACAGAATTGTGTTTGTAAAAAGTCTTTTAAAAGTTAAAATCTAGCCAGGTGCAGTGGCTTACGCCTATAATCCTAGCACTTTGGGAGGCAGAGGTGAGAGGATTGCCTGAGTCCAGGAGTTTGAGACCACCCTAACCTACATGACAAGACCTTGTCTCTACAATAAATAAATAAATAAATAATTTGTCAGACATGGTGGTATACGCCTGCACCTGTAGTTCCAGCTACTTGGAAGACTGAGGCAGAAGGATCACCTGAGCCCAGCAGGCCAAAGCTGCAGTGGCCGTGAGCATGCCACTGCTCTCCAGCCGGGTGACAGAGTGAGACTCCCAACTCAAAAAAAAAAAGTCAAAATCCATATTACTGAGGTTTTTTTATTATGAGGGAAAACTCTCCCAAATAAATAGTAACAGCAAGTTTGTTGTAAAGATATATGCACAGAAATTCAGAGAAAGTTAAATTAATTTTTTTCTTAGGAAGGACAGAAAATAGTAGTCAAGCCAGACTGCAGAAGGAACAGGGCCTGTAGTTGAATAAGGTATCAGACTCAACCCACTCAGCTACTCTGTCTCTTTTCTTTCCAGTTGACAAGTTTTTCATATTCTTCGTTCTAAATTTCCAAGAGAGGACTCCAGCCCAGCACAACTTTTTATACTGTAAGCTGTTATGTATGACCTGTCCTTTGACCAAGTTGCCGGCCACCCAGGGGCCACCTCTAGACAGACTAGCTAGCCTAGCCCTGCTTTACTGAACTGAGTTCTATGGATGATGCCTAGTTGGGGAGGTTAGATATGCCCATAATCATGAGTGGCATCTCCAGGCTAACTGTACTGACAACAGATACAGCTATTATTAGAAAAGAAATGGCGTTTGCAGTGTTTCTATACTGTAATCTCTGTTTTAGCAGGAAATGTCTTCTGATTTGATCAGTTCATCATACTTTTCTTAATTTTTAAAAATAACTCTAGTGAGCGGGAAGAAACTAGGTATTAGCTAAACCTAGGATTTATAGACAGATTAATATTAAATGTGGCTTAATTAAACTATACACACTTAGCTCTTTTGATCTTACATTAGGTAATTAGAATTTGTCAGCCTATTTTTATGGGTGGTTTTATGTTTAATTTTAATTCAGCTGCCAGTTTATATGGTATATAGGGATCTCACTAGAGGTGTTTCTGGTCAAGATCTCTTCCCCATCCTGAAGCACATGAAACATCCTAAAATAGTACTGACCTGGTTCCATGATACTGCTAAGTCACATTTCAAGTTAGTCTCTGTTTTCTTCTCTGCCTTCCTTTGCTTCTTTGAGCCATCGCTACCTTCTAAAATATATCTGTTGAGTGCTTTTCCAGAATTATGTTTTCCCTTGGGCAAATTCACTTACAATTTTTTTTAAAAATTCATTTTTTGTGTTTTTCTGAACATAAAATATAATATACAGGGCTTCCAGATTAAATGGCAGAAACTTACCAACTCTTAATTCTATTATGTGTCTTGCCTTTAAAATACTTAGTAGGACACAAAAAAAACACCATTGTCAGTAGTTATAGAAACTATTGTTAGGTAAACAATGGCAGGACCAGTAACTCAAGCGGAATCTCTGAGGCAGCATGGCAGAGTCATGTGGGCAAAATAAGATGGAATTTTCCATTCACTTTCCTCTATTGGCCTAACCCTAACAGTAGATAAGAATCCTAACTGCAAGTGATTTTCATAGTGATTTTTGGGAAAATTTTTTCACAAGTTGTTCAAAGTACATTTTGGAATAGTAAGAGGATGTATAGGAATAACTGTTTATTCTGTGGCTAATAAAAGCTAGAGGAATCGAGATATATAGCATAATACTTAGGGTCACAGAAAGAGTAAGAGAATTGGAGACTTTAGCTTTATCTATAAGGTTCTAATATTTAATGCATAATTTATTATTGTCTATGTGCTGTGTTAAAAATATACACATAGAAAAAGACAGTAGATGGGCCAAGCATGGTGACTTATATCTGTAATCCTAGTGTTTTGGGAGACTAAGGCAGGAGAATTGCTTGAAGCCAGGAGGAGCTCAAGATTAGCCTGGGCAGCATAGTAAAACCCCACCTTTACAAACAATAAAAAAATTAGCCCGGGCTCGGTGGCTCAGCCTGTAATCCCAGCACTTTTGGAGCCCAAGGCAAGTAGATTGCCTGAGCCCACGGGTTTGAGACCAGCCCAGGCAACTTAGCGAGAGACCTCATCTCTACAATAAATAAAAAATTAGCTGGGTGTGGTAGTGTGCCTGTATTTCTGACTAGTTGGAAGGCTGAAGTGGAAGGATCGCTGGAGCCCAGCAGGTCGACACTGGGATGGCCGTGAGTGTGCCACTGCACTCCAGTCTGGGCGACAGAGTGAGATTCTGACTCAAAAAAAAAATTAGCCAGGCATGGTGGCACACACTTATAGTCCTAGTTACTTGGGAGGCTGAAGCGAAAGGATCACTTGAACGCAGAAGTTTGAGGTTATACTGAACTGTGATCATACCATTACACTCCAGCCTGGGTGACAGAGCGAGACCCTGTCTCTAAAAAAAAAAACAAAAACAGTAGAATCAAAAATACCAAAATCTGAAAATAGTGGTTAGCTCTGAAAGTAGAAATATGTGTGATTTCTACTTTCTTCTTTGAACTTTTCTGAATTTTTTAAAATTAACAATCATACAGTAGCACCATTATACTAGTAAATTTAAAAATGAGTTGTATACCTTTTCCAAATTTTGGGGGGGAAGGGAACCCTCTTTAGGAAAACAGCACACGGAGCAAAAGAAAGTTAATAAAAATGAGTTCATAATTGTAAATATAAATGGGCTAAATACTCCTATAAAAGGAGTCTTTCAGAATGGATCAAGAAAACTAAAATCCAGCTACAAAAGTGACTCCTATAACAAAGTAAAGTGTTTGGGCAAGACATAATAGGAATTGCAAGCAAGCCAAGGTAAAATAAATCTAGTAAAACCGGGTATTTTATTTTTATAAAGAATACTCTTCTACACAGAGACATATTATCAACCTTAGTTCTCAGAAACATAGAGATTATATCTGTAAAACAAAAGTGATTATGTATACAAGGAGAAAATGGCAAAAACTCCAGGGTGGTGGGAAACTTTAATGTACCACTCTGACTTTGACTGATAAAATACATTAAGGAAAAAAAAATACATTAAGGATCTAGAAACCAAGATTACAGTAAACTAGGGGATTTAGTAGATAACAAAGCTTATATCCTACATATCAGGGTCACAATTTTTTTCTGTTAAGAGCCAGATAATATTTTAGGCTTTGTAGGCTAAATGGTCTCTTTTGCACCTATTCATCTCTGCCATTGTAACACAAAAGCTGCCATAGACAATATGCAAATGAATAAGCGTGACTGGGTTCCTATAATTTTTTATGAACCCTGAAATTTGAATTTCTTGTAATTTTTCACGTCATGAGAATTTTTATTTTTGTTTTTTTTTTAACTTAAACATGCAACAGCCATTCTTAACTGAAGACCCAAGTTAAAGAGAAAAAACATTCCTAGACCACGGGCTATACAGAAATAAGCAGCAAGCAGGATGTGACCTACAGGCTACAGTTTACAGACTACAAGTATTAACAAAGATCTGGCAAATCTAATAAATGCATTTATTTAGGAAAAACTCTCAAAACAGAAGCAATAAAAAGGACCTAACCAATAATATAAATTAGTTTTTTAAAATAATATATTTTAGGCCAGGTACAGTGGCTCAGCCTGTAATCCCAGCACTTTGGGAGGCCGAAGCGAGAGGATTGCCCGGGTTTGAGACCAGTCTGGGCAACTTGGTGAGACCTCATCTCTACAATAAATCACAAAACTAGCTAGTCGTGGTGGTGTGCATCTGTAGTTCTGGCTACCTGGAAGGCTGAGGCGGAAGAATCACCTAAGCCCAGCAGGTCGAGGCTGTGGTGGTGGTGAGCTTGCCACTGCACTCCAGTCTGGACGACAGAGTGAGACTCCCAACTCAAAAAAAAATCCAAAAATATAAACCAGACTCACCTTTTTTTAATGTGAGTTCTTTAAAACTTTTAAGAAACTTACTTAACCATACTTGAAAAAAGAAAAAAAAAATTGTCAACAGATTGAAGGCTAAGGTGAGACAGTTGCTTGAGCCCAGCAGTTGAAGACCAGTTTGGATAACATAGTGAGACACTCCCCCACCCCCAATCACTTAGAGAAAAAAAAAGAAAAAAGAACAGATCTCTTCTATACTGTATAAACTGTTCCAGAGAGAGCCTGGGGAAACCTAGAACTCTTTCCCATTCATTTTACAAAACCAAGAATAAAAACTGTAGACCAGTTTCACTTGTGAATATAGATGTAGAAACCCTGAATAAATCACTGCCATATCACATCTAGCAGTTTATCAAAGGAATAATAATATATGAGCAAGTAGAGTTTCTGCCAGAAATACAGTTATTTTAATTTGTAAGGATATAAAAGAAGGCTTGAATAACCACAGAGACATGCCATATTCCTAGTAGAAAGACTGAGAACTGTGAAAATGGCAGTTTCCCCGCATTAACCTAATCAGTTTAATACCATTTCAAACAAAATCACAATTGGCTTTTTCTAGGAAGTTGACAACTTTATGAAGTTCATCTTGAATAAGTGAGTGAGAATAGAGATTTTTTTTTTAAAAGAGAGCTGAAGGGTCTTGGTACTATCAGATTTTATACTAGCATTAAAGCTACAATAATTTAAAACAATATGGAACTGATGACAGTCCCCCCAAAAGTATTAGATTCTTTTTTCAAATCATTGAAAAGGTAAATATAAACTCTAGAAAAAGGTGAGTGAACATTTATACAGTCTTAGGATGTGAGAGACTTTTTAAAGTACTGTAGAATACCAAATTTAGGTAATCAAAAGATAGCTAGATCTAACTACCTAAATATCAAATATCAAAAACACCAGGGTAAAGCAGATAGAGGATGCAGATGAAAGAGTTCCTTGACACAATGAAAATGTGTGGGTTCATGACCCACACAGGCAACTTGGCGAAACCTCGTCTCTACAACAAATCAAAAATTAGTCGGGCATGGTAGTGTGCACCTGTAGTTCCAGCTACTTGGAAGGCTGAGGCGGAAGGATCACCAGAGCCCAGCAGGTCAAGGCTCTGGTAGCCGGGAGCATGCCACTGCACTCCAGTCTGGGTGACAGAGTGAGACTCCGACTTAAAAAAAAATAAGAAAGAAAGAATGAAAATGTTGGGCTGGGAGGCAGAAGACCTGATTTCCTGAACCTCTGTGTGTCTCAGTGTTCTCATCTATACAATGAGACTAGATGAGCCTCAAAACCTCTGGGGAAGCCAGACAAAATGGCTCACGAGAAGGAGGGCTAGATTAAGGACAACAGTTTAAAACTGGCTGGGCAATAGAGCAGGACTGCATTCTCTAAATAAAAAATTAAATAAGTAAATGAATAAAGCCTCTAGAGAAGACTGTTTGCAAAAATGACCACAACGATTTCTCCCATCCTTGTAAGTGTGCCTCTTTGCAATGTGACATCGCTTATTCTCCCATCAGGAGGTGGAATCTCTTTCTCCCTCCATTGAATCTGGGCAAGCCCTGTGACTTGCTAAACGGTAGATGTGACATTATATAACTTTTGGGTCTGAGCCTTAAGAGCCCTTGTATGCTCAGAAGTTATTCTGAGGGGTGAGAGAGAAGAGCCCTGGCAGTTTCCACTGTCACCTTCTTGGAATGGTAGTGTGGCCATGTGACCAAGCTTGGACTAGCCTTCTTGAGGATAAAAGGCCATGTGCCAGATGAATGCAACCACATGAGTACTCCCCAGGCAAAACCAGCAGAAATAAAAATTCAACTCAGCTCTGCCAAAATTGCTGGCATACTGAATTGTGAACAAATGAAGTCATTGTATTGTTTTAACATATACTCCTGCCAAAAAAAAACCCTGATAAACAAAAATTAAGATGTAAATGACAAAAAACGAGGGAACATCTCTAGCAATTATACAGGTTTTTTGTGTGTGTATGTGTGTTTTTGTTTGTTTGTTTTGTTTTGTTTTTTGAGTAGGAGACCTGGCTATCTTTTTTTTTCATTTATTGTAGAGACAAGGTTTTGCCAATTGCCTAGCCTGGTCTCAAACCCCCTAGACTCAGGCAATCCTCTCGCTTCCACCTCCCGAAGTGCTGGGATTACAGGCATGAGCCAACCCACCCAGCTAGAGCTCAGGAGTTTGAGACTAGTCTAGGCAACATAGCGAGACCTCATCTCTTTAAAAAAAGAGAAAAATTATATATATGATGTGTGTGTATATATGTTTTGATGAAAATGTTCTAAAACTGGATTGTGGTAATGGTTGCCAACTATGTAAATTTCCCCCAGAAATATTGCATTTGCACTTAAAACAGGTGAATTCTGAATTCAAAGTCCAGAGTGCTAACCATTACACCATGGGACCATAAAACAGGTGAATTCTATGGAAGATACTAATGTAATAAACCTTAATAAACCTGTTAAAAAGCACACATGAGCATGCATCTTATCAAAACAGTAATAAAAATGATCACTCTCTTTTGGCCAATGCAGTGGCTCACACCTGTAATCCCAACACTTTGGAAGGCCAGGCAGGAGGATTGCTTGAGCCCAAGGGTTTGAGGCTAGCCTGGGCAACGTAGCAAGACCCTGTCTTTATAAAAATAAAGAACTAAAAAAGTAAAAAAAATTTTTTAAATGCTTGGGCTAGGCACGGTGGCTCATGCCTGTAATCCCAGCTCTTTGGGAAGCTGAGGTGAGAGGACTGCCTGAGCCCATGGGTTTGAGACCAGCCTGGGCAACTTGGCGGGACCTCATCTCTACAATAAATCAAAAAACTAGCTGGGTGTGATGGCGCATGCCTATAGTTCCAGCTACTTGGAAGGCTGAGACGGAAGGATCACCTGGCTATGGTGTCCAGGAGCATGCCACTGCCCTCCAGTCTGGGTGACAGAGTAAGACTTCAACTCAAGAAAAAAGATCGAGCCAGGCTTGGTGGCTCAGCCTGTAATCCTGCGCCTTTGGGAGGCTGAGGTGAGTGGATGGCCTGAGCCCGCAGGTTCGAGACCCGCCTGGGCAGCGAGACCGCATCTCTACAATAAATCAAAAAAATCAGCCAGGCGTGGTAGCGCATGCCTGTAATTCCGGCTACTTGGAAGGCTGAGGCAGAAGGATCGCCGGAGCCCAGCAGGTCGAGGCTGCGGTGGCCAGGAGCGGCCACTACACTCCAGTCTGGGTGACAGAGTGAGACTCCAACTCAAAAAAAAAAAAAGAAAAGAAAAAAGATCACTCTCTAACCTCTTTGGTAATTAAAACAATATATCACTTTTTGCCTATCAGATTGCCAGAGTTGTTTTGTTGGTTTGTTTTTTAATTATAATATTTAATTTTAGGTTAAGTTGTAAAGGCAATATGATAGAACTATAAATGACTGTCATTTTCTCTGTAATTTTGTTTTTAAATATTTTTTTCTGACATGTATCCCTTTTATAATTGCAGTTAGTTTTTATTGTTTGTTTTTTGCGTTGGAGTCTCACCTGTCACCCAGACTGGAGTGCAGTGGCCACTCCCAGCCACTGCAGCCTCGACCTCCTGGGCTCCAGCGATCCTTCTGC
>NW_007250931.1:35129-44721 GCF_000164805.1 Carlito syrichta | reverse complement strand
CTTGGAAGGCTGAGGCGGAAGGATCGCCAGAGCCCAGCAGGTCGAGGCTGCGCTGGCTGGAAGTGGCCACTGCACTCCAGTCTGGGTGACCGAGTGAGACTCCAACTCAAAATAATAATAATAATAATAATAATAGGCCAGGTTCAATGGCTCAGCCTGTAATCCCATGCTTTGGGAGGCCAAGGTGAGTGGATTGCCCGCGCCCGGTTCGAGACCTGCCTGGGCAACTTGGCAAGACCTCATCTCTACAATACATCAAAAAATTAGCCGGGCGTGGTAGCGCACGCCTGTAGTTCCAGCTACTTGGAAGGCTGAGGCAGAAGGATCACCAGAGCCCAGCAGGTTGAGGCTGCAGTGGCCAGGAACGGCCACTGCACTCCAGTCTGGGCAACAGAGTGAGACTCCAACTCAAAAAATAATAATAATAATAATAATTCAAATGATAAGAACATTTTTTGTATGAATGTTTTTAAGGCACTTGATATATATTGCAAAATTGCCCTCCAGGAAAGTTGTACCAGTTACACACCCACCAGCAATGTTCACTTTCTTTTGTAATTCAATCTAATTTTGTTTTAGTCTGCTCATATTTCTAATCTTGTTATATCCCTTTTTATTATTTCTTTGGGGTTCCAACACCTCCCAATTTAGTGTTTTCATTGAATTTCATTAGCAGCTGTTTCATTAGTAGCCCAGAAGAAGGATTAAAGTGTTAACTAGGATAGACTCTGACAAAAACCTGTAAAAATATGTTATTATCTTTGTACAAATCCTATTTAATCAAAGTTCCTCAGAAATCTGTCACTGGTGCTTATCTCAAGGGACAGATCTGGCCACTGATGATATTCTAGACCTTGGTAAGTGTGGTTCTATCTTGGTGGAAATGACATATTCATGATATGCCTGGATTCCTGTCATAACAAGTTCTAATAAGGTTTTACGTCATCTCACATCAGTTTACTGCTCTTTGCTTTCGCCTCTTCAACAACCAAGGAATCTTCCTTTAGTTTGGTTCCTTGATTACTTCACACACACACAATTGTCATTTTCCAAAATATACAGCAGAGTAGGTATATTCTAGAAATATTATGATCTTTTTTCTTTACTTGCGTCCCATTTTAAATGCACTAGGAAGCTAGGCGCGGTGGCTCACGTCTGTAATCTCAGCACTTTGGGAGGCAGAGGTAAGAGAATTGACTGAGCTCAGGGATTTGAGACCAACCTGAGCAACATGGTGAGACCTCGTCTCTATAATAAATCAAAAAATCAGTCGGGCATGGTGGTGCCTGCCAGTGGTTCCAGCTACTTGGAAGGCTGAGGCAGAAGGCTCTCCTGAGCCCAGCAGGTCAAGGTTGCGATGGCCATGAGTGTGCCACTGCACTCAAATCTGGGTGACAGAGTGAGACTCCAACTCAAAAAATAAATAAATTAGTGTATATATGCACTAGGGATATCAACAAGGTATACTTTTGGTAAAGAATCACTCCTTTAATTTGTTTATTTTTAATTTTTTTATTTTTGAGTTGGAGTCTTGTTGCCCAGGCTGGAGTACAGTGGCATGCTCATGGCCACCACAGCCTCAACCTGCTAGCCTTAGGCAATCCTTTTGCCTCAGCCTTCTCAGTAGCTGGAACTACAGATGTACGTCACTACGCCCAGCTAGTTTTTGTCTTTTATTATAGAGAAAAGGTCTTACCAAATTGCCCAGCTGGTCTCAAACCCCGGACTCAGGTAATCCTCTTGCTTCAGCCTCCCAAAGTGCTGGGATTACAGACTGGGTCACCATGCCTTGCCCCTTTTTTAAAAATACAAAATGTTACCTATTAAATTTGGTTTATAAGGCATATACATATTCTCATTTTTTAATATCTCTACTAATAGATGATTAATGAAAAATATTGAGTAATTTTTTTAAAATCAATACTTAATGCTTTAGAAATAGAGAGATATTCAACTCTAACATAAATACCCCACTCAGTTCCTGGACTTACTTCTTTTAAAAGATAATCTATAAATAAATCACAAAGTTGACATTACTCACTGTACTGTGATCATTTTTTCTGGGAAAATTTTCACAACTGTTCTAATATAGATTGCCAGTTATCAGTAGTTGGAAATGCAAGTCAACTTTTAATTATGCAGAGGCTGATTATTCAGACTACAAATTGTTCATGCCCTCCTGTACTGCTCCTTCCTGCTTCCTACCTTTTAGCATTTTCACTGCTCATTAGCACATATACCAAAAGGTAGGCATTGGACAAGGGGAAGAAAGGAGAGAAAACAAAAATCAGTTAAGCACTTAGGAGAAACTCTGATGAGAGATTTTAATACAATTTGTAGAATTATTGACTAAAATTGAGTCATTTGGATTCCCTGTGAACTGTATTTACTTGTTCTGTTCTTGTCCTCCATAGCAACAGATAATAGAATTGTCTGCAGAGAAACAACATTATTCCTATATTTAATGTTTTCCTTTGTGGAACATTTTCACATGATGGTTCATATTTTCTTTATCCATTACATTTGTACCTAGACTACTTATTTCTTTGGTGAACGGTTTATTGAGATTCCTGGCATATATATGATAATACTACAGTTATCTGATAGTTTTACGGTCTTCCAGAAAACTGAATGTTTCCCTTTAAATACCAATGTCTTTCATCTTTTAACTTGTTTTGCTGAAAACACAATGTTCCAATGTTCCTCTTACTTAAACCAAGGCTACTGAACATAATTTAAGCCTTGCCGGGTGCCCAAGGTTATCTTTACTATACATTCTCCTGGGATATGTATGACTGTGACAAAAACCCATGCAGGTAGAGCCTCTGGTTAAGTGAAATGTTACAAGTGTTGTAAAACTTGAATGGCACTAGTGTTTTCGTTTCCCCTAAGGCTGTTATTATTATATGAGTTTTCTGCCTGTTTCTCTAGTCTGTCACCTGTCTCTGTTGCCTCTTATCTTCTCCCCTTATTAGTTCTCTGCTTTTCACTGTTGAGGTCTGAGAAACTGAATAACCAAGCTGGTTAGAACTGTCTAAAATAAGAGCAGCCAGGTACCGTGGCTCATGCATGTAATCCCAGCACTTTGGGAGGCAGAGGAGAGAAGATTGCCTGAGCCCACGAATTCTAAACCAACCTGGGCAACTTGACGAGACTTTGTACAATAAATCAAAAAAATTAGCTACCTGGAAGACTAAGGCGAAGGGATCTCCTGAGCCCAGCAGGTCAAGGCTGCAGTGGCTGTGAGCATGCCACTGCACTCCAGCCTGGGTAATAATGAGACTTCAACTCAAAAAAAGAAACAAAATAAAATAAAGTGAGGTGAAATAAAATAAAAAGAGCAAATAGGCCTGCATACAAGTACAAATAGCTCTCAAATGAATATAAGTGCATGAATTTGGGTGCAGAAATAGCATCACTGCTTAGATGCCTTTCTCTTTCTCCCTTAATAATGTTTAATTATGTAGTTAAAGCCAGGCACAGTGGCTCATGCCTATAATCCCAGCACTTTGGAAGACTGAGGCAAGAGGATCACTTGAGCCCAGGAGTTTGAGACCAACCTGGGAAACATAGCAATACCTTGTCTTTACAAAAAATTTAAAATTAGCCAGGCATGGTGGAACACACCTGTAGTCCCAGCTATAGGGGAGACTGAGGCGAAGGATCACTTGAGCCCAGGAAGTCAAGGTTGTGTTGATCCATGATTGTGGCACTGCATTCCAGCCTGGACCACAGAGTGAGATCCTGTCTCAAAAAAAAGCGTTAAGTTGCTGGTTAATTGTGTTTCAAAGAAATTGTCTGGGACATGAGACTGTCATGAATAAAGCATATATAGAGAGTTTTTCTTCAGTGAGAACCACTGCTGACTGAGATCCCATGTAGGTAGGACAAAGGGCAGAATGAACATGTGGGAATAAGAAATATTATTTTTTTAAAAATACATTTAAGACGGCTTAAATATATAAAGTTTAGGATAGTAATTAGGTCATCAGTCTTTTTTTTTGTTTTTTTGAGTTGGTGTCTCGCTCTCACCCAAGCTGGAGTGCAGTGGCATGCTCACGACCACTACAGCCTCACCCTGCTGGACTCAGGCAATCCTTCCACTTTAGCCTTCCAAGTAGCTAGACTACAGGCATATGCTACCACGCCCAGGTAATTTTTTGATAAATTTTAGAGATGAAGTCTCACCAAGTTGCCCAAGCTAGTCTTGAACCTCTGGCTCTGGCAATCCTCTCACCTCGGCCTCCCAAAGTGCTTGGATTATAGACTTGAGCCACCGTGCCTGGCCAACTAGGTCATCATTCTATTAACCAACCAAAGACCGGGTAAACAAAAGCACCTAGACTATAAAAGTCTTTGGGAAATAATCTCGACAGGTACTACTCTGGTTTCTATGTCCTCCCTCATGAACATTATGAAACTGTCTAGAAAGCTCCCTACTGATAATTCCTTTTTTATTACTTTTTTATAAATCCTAATCTTGGGGTATTTTGTGGTATAGACACACAATGCTTAGGTTCCAGGCTTCTGGTGGACTTTTCCTGTGTTCATTCACTTTGCTTCCTGGGGACCAGAGCTCACTGTGAGTCATGTTCCATCTGATTTATATTGGATCTGGCTGTGGAGCTATGAGTCAGATGGGCTTCGGGCCCAGCTGCCCAGCTCATCCTCAGAGGAATAGATGGCAAGGCCAGGACTCATGTCCTGACACATTTTTCCTTTTTCCTCTTGCACCTTCAGGATCTAAAAAGAACATCATTACCGACAGCAGGCAGGTACGCCTCGCCACAGGCATCTTCCCTGCTGTCAGCCTCTTAAACCACTCCTGCAGCCCCAACACCAGCGTGTCCTTCATCAACACTGTTGCCACCATCCGGGCATCACAGCAGATTGGAAAAGGGCAAGAGATTCTCCACTGCTATGGTGAGCCATCCTTCCTCACTGCTGTCCTACCCTGCTCCAACAGAAAAAGAACAGGGCGAATAAGAATGAGCAAGCCACTGGGCAGGCGACTTCACTTTGTCTAGTGTTTGTTTCCTGGAAGCAGTTCATGCTTAGACCAAAAAAAGGCCTTCTCACTGGGCCCTATTGTGGCTAACCTATGTCTCTCACTACTTAATCACTATAAACTTCCTATTCTGAAAATGGGCAAGGAACAACTCAACTGCTTGACTTCTTTCTCTTTTTGTCTCAGCAACTTGGAAACTTATTTTAGTGTCCATTTCCACAAATGTTTGAGTAAAAGTTAGCTGTCACATGATAAATAATTGTCCAGGCCCTCTGCTAAGCTGAAGGTTTTTAAGTAGTGTTTGACTCTCTCTTGCTTTAAATACTAGCTGAGGATGATCTCTTTCCAGGACCTCATGAGAACCGGATGGGTGTTGCCGAAAGGCAACAGAAGCTGAGGTCTCAGTATTTTTTTGACTGCAACTGTCCAGCTTGTCAAACTGAGGCACACAGAATGGCTACAGGGCCCAGGTGGGAAGCATTCTCTTGTGACAGGTGTAGAGCCCTCATGCAGGTAAATTTGTCTTCTCTCTTCTCTTCTCTGCTTTTCCTAGAGGTCAGTTATCCAGTCCAAAGGAAGCCAGCAGGGAGTTACAGGTGCAGAGAGCAGTAATATCACTTCCATTGTAACCAATCATTCCCATACATTGGTTACGCTTACAAAGGAACCCCAAGAAAGGGTTGGATTTAGTAATGTTTCTCTTGGAGATGACAGAAAATATCACCTAAGCTGGTTTAAGGGGGATAAGAAAGACTGGGAATTTGTTTGCTCAAGTGGAACATTGAAAAGTCACAGGGGCCTGGCACGGTGGCTCACGACTATAGTTGCAGCATTTTGGGAGGCCGAAGTGAGAGGACTGCCTGAGCCCACGGGTTCGAGACCAGCCTGGGCAATTTGGCAAAACCTGGTCTCTACAATAAATAAAAAAATTAGCCGGGCGTGATGGTGCATGCCTATAGTTCCAGCTACTTGGAAGGCTGAGGCGGAGGGATCACCTGAACCCAGGAGTTTGAGGCTGCGGTGGCTGTGAGCATGCCACTGCACTCTAGCCTGGGCAAGAGTGAGAGATTCCAACTCAAAAAAAACAAAAAGAAAAATCACAATAAGTGGTACATGTTTTTATCCTCCCAGGCTAGAAGGCTACTTCAGATACAACTTGTTCCAGGGGCTCAGATAATGTTACTAGGATCCAATTCTTCTGTCTACCTCTCTCAGCTCCATTTTCTGTGTTAGCCCCATCATCAGGCAGACTTCTCTCTATTGGTGGCAAGATGGCTGCCAATAACCCCAGCCTTCTGTCCTTCTAGCCTGGGAGGATAAAAACATGTACCACTTATTGTGTTTCATTGACCTGGAAACTGTGGCTGGAGGAAAATCAGAGCCACATAGTTTTCCTGTAGCCATTTAGGCCCGAAGAATGGGCCACAACTGAGCCACATGTCACCCCCAAACAGCTATAGGGCACTGACCACAGAAAGGTGAGAGAAGATCCTCAGGGGAAATTGGGTTGCTGTTACCAAATGAGAAAATAGATACTGGCATTTGAAACACAGCAAATATTCACATCAGAGGTTTTCTCCTCTGCCAATGGGTACAGTATTCTTATTAGGGGAACCATTAGTGAAATGCAGAACTGATTGTGTTAGGAACCAAGTTGCAAATCCAAGGTCAGATAGCCCATTTTTCTGTTGGTTTTCTTACAACTTTTTCATAACCACTAGAAATGTGTTTGTCATCCAAAGTCATGGCCCCAAAGAGATAAGAGAAGGGCTATAGAAATAGAAAGAAATTATGAAGTATACCAATTCTGTTCCAAAAATTAAATCTCACGTGGAATCAGCTACTGCCTTTCTTAGAAATGCTGCTATCAAACCAAATTCAGGCAGCTTTGGTCATGATGTATTATTACAGGAGTCTGTTTCCCCCATGGGGTCAAAAACTGTGGCGCAATCCTATAATGTAAGCACATGCAATGTTGATAACTGACTCTGGCATAAGAATAAAGATAAAACTGACTTCCACAGGGAGATGACGTGCTGAGCTGTGGCAACAGATCTTGTGCAGAATCCGTCGGCAGGGACCACCTAGTGTCTCGGTTACAGGACCTTCAGCAGCAGGTTGGAATGGCCCGGAAGCTTCTCAGAAATGGTAAACTAGGTGAGGCTAGCCCCCTGCGTTTATTCTCCAGCCCCTTTTATTCATTCTGATATCACCTTGGAGTCAAGGATACTCAGTAATGATTGAAGAATTGAATTTAATTATCCCCATGCCAGCCACAAGATGGCTATATAGGCCAATGAGACCAAACCCTTACCAGCTCCCTTACTGAGGTGTCCTTGAAAAGGGGCCAGATGATTTAGGCTGTTACTTTCTTATGCATCAGATAGTTAAGTTAAAGTGCCCCTGACAACTACATGGCTATTTCTGATATCCATGAACTTTATGCAATTCCAGAAGTTTTGTGTCATGTATTTCAAATCCAGGGCTTAATGCTGTAACTTCCTAGAAAGGCTCTGCCTTCATCCCAGAGCCAGTCTCATAGAGAACAGTGTGGCATGTGCCCAGTGGATATAAGTATCCTGCTTTTTTCAGAAAGGAGTTGTAGAACTCCCCATTACCCTTGAAAACTGCCTTAGAGCTTGTCATTGTGGGAATTTATTTACCCTACTTTATGAAGGTTGACCTTTAGCTTAGATTTCAGGGCCAAGAGAAAGAATGACCGTAAATGGAATGTAGAGTTGGCTGTGTTGAAAAGCTGATGCGGGAAGCCCAGGGTAAATGTGGAAAGGCCTCACTTCACACCTTTTTTCTACTGAAAGAGAAAATGTAAGAGAACAACAGCGTTATGGGGACAGATGTTGCAGGTTGGTGACAACCCAGGAATAGAAAAAGAGGGGTTTCCACATTCAAGCCAGCTGATATAGAATTAGAAACTTGGATTCTCATTTCTAGGACTGAGTGTGTCTGTAGTGAGCCATCTTTCCTTTGACTCGATAGAGCAAGCCATTCAGCAGTTGCTGGAATGCCAGCATGATGCTAAGAGCTTCCTGTCAACAGAACACTCCATGGTGGGAGAAATCGAGGATGGCCTTGCCCAGGCCTATGCTGCCTTAGGTATGGAATGTGCTTTCATTTTCTGCTTGAGGAGCAAGTCTGTCTTGTGTGTTTCGTTGTGACCTTGGCCTTGTCTGGTTGGTTATGTCAGTCTTTTTTTTTTTGAGTTGGAGTCTCACTCTGTCACCCAGACTGGAGTGCAGTGGCCGCTCCCGGCCACCGCAGCCTCAACCTGCTGGGCTCTGGCGATCCTTCCGCCTCAGCCTTCCGAGTAGCCGGAATTACAGGCGCGCGCTACCACACCCGGCTGATTTTTGATTTATTGTAGAGATGAGGTCTCGCTGCCCAGGTAGGTCTCGAACCCGTGGACTCAGGCAGTCCATTCACCTCAGCTTCCCAAAGGCGCGGGATTACAGGCTGAGCCACCGAGCCCAGCTCTTTTTTTCTTTTTTAAGTTGGAGTCTCACTCTGTCGCTCAGACTGGAGTGCAATGGCACGCTCACAGCCACCACAGCCTCAACCTACTGGGCTTAGGCAATCCTTCCATCTCAGCCTTCCAAGTAGCTGGGACTACAGGCATGCACCACCACATCCCGCTAATTCTCTTATTTATTGTAGAGATGAAGTCTCGCCAAGTTGCCCAGGCTGGTCTCGAACCTGTAGACTCAGGCAATGCTTTCACCTCGACCTCCCAAAGTGCTGGAATTATAGGTGTAAGCCACCGCACCCAGCCATATGTCAGTCTTTAAACTAAGGCTGTGTGCTCTCTTTTCTATTCAGATTTCCTTGCCCTGAAGATGTTCATCCACAGTTGACTGTGGTTCTTTTCTAGAACAAGATTTTTCTTTTCTCACAGGGAACTGGCAAAAGTCAGCTATCCATCTACAGAAGAGTCTCCAAGTGGTTGAGGTTCGCCATGGGCCATCCAGTGTTGAAATGGGCCATGAGCTCTTCAAACTGGCCCAGATCTTTTTCAATGGGTAAGTCTTTCCCTTTTCCCAGCACTTTGCCAGGGCACATATATCTTTTTCTAGGTACTGCTGTGTATTACTTTTTTCCTGTGGTGCTTTTAAGCATATTGAAACTTCTTTATTTCCTCTTTAAGAGAGATCTTTGCCTTCTGTTTTGCTGAAAAATTGAAGGCTGTAGAATTTCCTACTAAAAGATATGGGGAAAGTTCTTAGATCTGAAGTGAGTTTCCCAAGGGAAACTTTCCAGGCAGCCCCACCCACAGCACAGCATTCCTTTTCATTCCTCTCTGGTTAATCACATCACCCTTGGTTCTATCATTGCCAGCACCCTCAACTTCAGGGTCTCTGGCTTCTCCCTAGTCTGCAACCTATTCCTTTTAAAGCATTTGTTTCAACCAGGGTGATTTTTGCCCCTGGACAACAATTGTCACCATCTGGAGACACCTTTTTTTTTTTTTTGAGTTGGAGTCTCACTCGGTCGCCCAGACTGGAGTGCAGTGGCCACTCCCGGCCACCGCAGCCTCAACCTGCTGGGCTCCGGCGATCCTTCCGCCTCAGC
>NW_007250931.1:11403-35109 GCF_000164805.1 Carlito syrichta | reverse complement strand
TCCGCCTCAGCCTTCCAAGTAGCCGGAATTACAGGCATGCACTACCATGCCCGGCTGATTTTTTTATTTATTGTAGAGATGAGGTCTCGCTGCCCAGGCGGGTCTCGAACCCGCAGGCTTAGGCAATCCACTCACCTCAGCCTCCCAAAGGCGTGGGATTTCAGGCTGAGCCACTGAGCCCGGCTGACACCTTTTTTTTTTAGGCAGGTCTCACTCTGTTGTCCAGGCTGGAGTGCATTACAGCCTCAAACTTCCGTACTCAAATAATCCTCCCAGCTCAGCCGCCCAAGTAATTGGGATTACAGGCATGTATCATCATGCCCTGCTAATTTTTTAACTTTTTTTAAAAGTGAGGCAGGGTCTTGCTGTGTTGCCCAGGCCAGTCTCAAATTCCTAGACTCAAGTGATCCTCCTACCTTGGCCTCCCAAAGTCTGGGATTACAGGGAAGAGCCACTGTGCCCAGCCTGGAGACCTTTTTTATTGTCACAACTTGGAAGCGGCGTGCTACTGGCATCTAGTGTGCAAAGACCAGAGGTGCTAGTATCTGGTATCAATGCGATATCTGGCCCAAAATATCAATAATGTAAAGGTTGAGAAACGCTGCTTTAAGGGATAAAAGGAAACAACAGCAGGGTGTTGAACTGATGCCTCATCCACTTGTGCTATCGAGATCTTTTGGGAGGTCCTAATTTCAGTATTTTGGGATAGAATACCTCCAGCCTTGATAACACACTGCCATTAGTGTACATTGGTATGAGAAAGTGTTAAATCTTAGGCTTAAACCTAAGATTACCAACGGAGGGTGGACCTGATAACCAGTGGATCAGAGGCTGCAGAGTTAGGTAAGGCATCAGTTTGGTTACATTAAGATGAAGACTGCTATGTAAACCTTGGGGTAAATATCAGATGAAAGCTTTGAGATTTGCCTTTTTTCTCGGGATCCTGGAGTCTACACTCTTTTTCATAACTTTTTTCTCAAATTCTGACTTCCAGTGTGTTTGTGACAGCATCTCACCTACTCTTCTAGCTTGTAAGATTCTCGAGGACAGAAATGATCATGTATAACTTCGTGTTCTTCACAGTGTGTGAGTAGGCCCTTAATTAATGTTTGCTTAACTGAATGAGTAAACTAACTTCTCTTATGTCCTTTGGTTTAGGTTTGCAGTACCTGAAGCTCTGAACACGATACAAAAGGCAGAAGAGGTTCTGTTGGTGCACTATGGCCCTTGCAGTGGTGAGATCCAGGAGCTCCAAAAAATGAAATCCTGTTTGCTGGACCTGCCTCCCATCCCTGCGGGGCCTTCAGTATAGAGTCCCAAGGGAACTTTGACCCACAGGAAAACATGTTAAAAAGGTTCTGTTGCTGCTGAGCTGTCTGCAGGAAAGACAGGACTTCCTTTGTGTGTGAGGGGTAGGGAGGACTTGGAGAGCCTTGAAGTTGGAGAGAAACACTCACCTATTTTAACAAATGTTTCTTGAACTAGTTAACTGTCCTCCAATAAAAACTCCCACTTCCTGGAAAAAACTGGTATCTGGAGAGTACAAATCCTTTAAAAGGATTTTAACCGATCTGCAGGCATCTGGATGTAAGCCTGGGGTTTTGGCTGGATTCCACTTCACTAAATGATGATAGTCTGTTTCTGGAACTTTCCTATGGTTTCTAGTAGTAATGAAATGTTGTGCACCACTCCAGTGGGAACTTAAACTCTTAGTAGTTGTATTGTAATTGAAAAATAATTATAAAGCAAGAAATCAGTAAGGCTGTTTACCTCTAGAGACACACAGTTTCACTTATGGTATCTACTTCCTCGAATCCTGCATTAAAATTGCTGGAGTATAAACTGTGAATAGAGAAATAAATATGGAGCCACTTTATTGTTGAGCAATTTCTTCCTGGGATGACAACTATAAATTTGTTTTTTGTTTTTGTTTTTGAGACAAGGGTTTCACTTTGTCACTCAGACTGGATTGCAGTGGCACAATCACAGCTCACTACAGCCTTGAACTCCTGGGCTCAAGCGATCCTCCTGCCTCAGCCTCCCAAGTAGCTGGGACTGTAGTCACGCACCACAACACCTGACTTCAATTTGTTTCCTATCAGTTTCTAGTCTATATTCTCCGGCTTTCACTTTATACTCTTAGCAGACGCACTGAACAAACACTAGGAAAATCAAACTTGTCGTAAGACCTTATAACACATGTACCTCCTTTCTGAGTTCTTCTATTTGTCAGTAAGACTGAAAAGAGATTACTTATTTCCTATCAGACCTCTGCAAGCCAGCAAATGAAAGACAGTATGACTGCTGGGGGAGGGGAAACCTCAGAAACTGTTGAGGGTGTGGACATTGCCACTTGTGGGTCAGACTTGAGACAGAAGGTGGGAATGCTCACTGTCTTCCACTGGGGTGTGTGGTGATACTTCAGACCCCACTCTGGTCTGAAGGTTTCAGGAGTCTCTGGTTCTGAACCCTGGTTGCTTTTTCACCACTGGAGACCGAGTGGTTCAGACACGTTCATGGGAAAGGATGCCACAGGTCCACACTGCTTCTGAGAGCTTGCCTACCTTGGCCATGCTTAAGAAGTGCCTGTTGGTTACCATAGCATTATAATCAGAAAATCAATAACCCTGAAGATGCCTGGCAGTAGCTCTTCAGGAAGCTGTTTGGAATATAGTTAGCACACAACATTTGTTGAATGAAGGGCAGACAGAATTGTATTTCTCCTCCTTTCTAGTAACTCATTGTGGCAACAGAGTGGCCAGTGAGATTTTTTTTGGTAGAGCTAATTTTTTTTTTCAATGGCCAGGCTCAGTGGCTCATGCCTATAATCCCAGCACTTTGGGAGGCCGAGGTGAGAGGATTGCCTGAGCTCATGAGTTTGTGAACAGCCTGGCCAACTTGGCAAGACCTCATTTCTACAATAAAACAAGAAAAATTAGCCAGGCATGGTGGTGCATGCCTGTAGTTCCAGCCACTTGGAAGGCTGAGGCGGAAGGATCACCTGAGCCCTGCGGGTTGAGGCTGTGGTGGCCGTGAACATGCTACTGCACTCCAGCCTGGGTGACTATGAGACTCCAACTCAGAAAAAAAGAAAGGAAAAAAGAATATAGTTCTGTGAACAGTTTTTTGCTAGTTACTCCATTCCAAACACTTGGCAGTTTTCACATTCCCAAGAAAAGTTCCACTGTACTTGTGCAATAGGCATACTTCCTCACAGAGAATATGTTTAGAATCTTTACATATCAGGTCCCGTTTTATGTGTACTTGGGAACTTTCTTTAAATGACTTATCTCCTGAAGGTACAAATTGCCCTGTCTTATCTGTTATTTAAAAGTATGCTTCCCTGATTGTGGGGGTAGGAAATGCCCTCCTGGGAGGATTAGTGCTCCTAGTACATAAATACCCCCAGAGCAGAGAAGCAGTTCCTGCATTACACAGGTAACTAAAATGTTTTTTTTGTTGCTGTTGTTTTTTAAATTGTAGTTTCAGGGGGTACAAGTGCATGTTTGTTACATGGACATATGATATACTGGTGGGGACTGGGCTTTGGGTGTCCCCAATCTTCACCAGGATACAACATCCCCCAAATAGTGAATATTGTACCCAGTGGGTAGCTTCTGAGCCCTCACCCTCCCTCCCCACCTTTCCTCAAAAGTTCTTATAAATGGCAACTTTCTGCAGAGATTAGATAGAACCAGGCTATAAGTATAGGACCAACAAATTCCTAAAAGGCAGTATCTTCATAGTAGACTTAGCATAGCTCAAAATAGGAGGAACAAAGTACAAAAGTTAAGGACAAAGCTCTTTTATTGCATACATTGAAACATAGGGGCAGCCTTCATGTAATATATAATCTGCCATCCCACTGGAGTTTTCTTCTAGGGTATTGGAACATAAAACTGGAGCATTAAGCATCCCTGGGATCCAGAATCTTGGCTATGAAGAGAAGAGCCCCTGTGTCCGTGTCCCTCAGTACAAAGATGAAAGGTCGGTTGAGGTGATAGTCCAGGAGGAAGGTGAGACGGGCAGGCTGGTGCCCTTGGCTGGGGGTTGGTCCTGCCCCATCCTCATTCCACTCGAAGCCAGCCCGGTGCTCCACTTGAGTAAGCTTGATAGGTTTGCCTGTGATCTTGGTAAAGTCTGGTGAATCAAACAAGGACTGCAGCTCTGCGGAGTTTGAGAGAGATTTTCATTAAGACCCTGCCTTACCCAACACCCCAAGGTGGTATACAATCGCAAACAGGTTGGGAGTAGAGCACCACTTGTGACCTTCTGTGAGGTATGTAGTACTCTGAGCTGGCCAGGACTCGGCAGTGACTCGGCCAGGAGCACACAGCAAGTGAGGTTAAGATTAGAAACCAGGTCAAGCCGGGCTTGGTGGCTCAGCCTGTAATCCCGCGCCTTGGGAGGCTGAGGTGAGTGGATTGCCTGAGCCCACGGGTTCGAGACCCACCTGGGCAACTTGGCGAGACCTCATCTCTACAATAAATCAAAAAATCAGCCGGGCATGGTAGTACACGCCTGTAGTTCCAACTACTTGGAAGGCTGAGGTGGACGGATCGCCGGAGCCCAGCAGGTCGAGGCTGCCGTGGCCAGAGGCGGCCACTGCACTCCAGTCTGGGTGACAGAGTGAGACTCCAACTCAAAAAAAAAAAAGAAACCAGGTCAAACAGACTTGTCTTGAGAGGCAGTTCTGAGCTCCTGCTACAGATCCAGAACTCATGGGGCTGAAGAATGAGTCTGATGAGGAAAGCAGCTCAGCCTTCCAGCACTGAGAATTAAGTAATGATCCATGGCCTCCCACTCAAGAGCTCCATGACTTAGCAAGGTAGAAGGCTCAAAGACTTCACCCCATCCCACCCCACCCCACTCCACCCCCAAGAGCAAAAGGGTTTTGCAAACATACTCATCTCCTGCAGGGACTTGGTAACTTCGCCTTCATAACTAAGTTTCAGCTTGGGTATGGTCAGGACCGCTTGGACAGTCTTCAGTTCTTGGTCTATGTCATGAATAAACTCAGAGGTGAGACTCTCTTCTATCAGGGTCAAGTTCTGGGTCACTCTCAGGGGCAGAAAGAAGATGATACTCATGCTTCCAGTCAAGGGCAGCTGGGCAATCTGAAACGAGCAAGGAAGCACCTGAGTTAGCACTTTAGACCCCAGGATCCTAGGGATAGACATACACCAAGAGCTGCCTCTGCTCTCCTATGGTGGGACCCTGGCCTCAATTTCCACCCGCTTCTAATCTATTTAACAATTGTCCTTCTAGGTTATTGCTTTCTGGCAGCAAGGTAGCTAGCTACTGCTGTGTTTTTTGTTTTTACCTCAGCCTAATGCCAACTGAAGTTATCTCCTGTGAGAATATGAGAATATTTTCCCATGGTTCTAAGGAGCTAGAATTGAGTTTTAGGTCTTTGTTTTCTTGCAGAATTCATCTGCCAACATTTACTGATCATCTGTTACTCTTAGAGCACTGGACTAGAAATGAGTGATTGGGGACAGCAGTACAGAAGTAGCAATAAAATAGGTCCATTGAACAGAGGCTCTTAACCCAAGATCCATGGAGAAAAAGAAATGTATATAGCCAGGCTCGGTGGCTCAGCCTGTAATCCCGCACCTTTGGGAGGCTGAGGTGAGTGGATTGCCTGAGCCAGTGAGTTCGAGACCCGCCTGGGCAGCGAGACCTCATCTCTACAATAGATCAAAAAATCAGCCGGGCATGGTAGCACATGCCTGTAATTCCGGCTACTTGGGAGGCTGAGGCAGAAGGATCGCTGGAGCCCAGCAGGTCGAGGCTGCGGTGGCCGGGAGCGACCACTGCACTCCAGTCTGGGCAACAGAGTGAGACTCCAACTCAAAAAAAAAAGAAATGTATACATTTGCACATTTGGCATGTCTCTTGAGTGTTTCAGGTTGAGTGTTTGTCAGGTTCCCAAAGAGATCCATGGCCCAAAAAAAAGGTTAAGAACTACTGATTTAGGGCTAGGTGTGGTGGTTCATGCCAGTAATCCCAGTGCTTTGGGAGGTTGAGACAGGCTGATCGCTTGAGGCCAAGAGTTTGAGACCAGCTTGGGCAACATAGCATAGTATCTACTAAAAATTAGCAGGGTGTGGTGGTGCATACATGTAGTCCCAGCTAGGAGGCTGAAATGGGAGGATCACTCGAGCCGAAGAGTTCAAGGCTGCAGTGAGCTGTGATTGCACCACTGCACTCTAGCCTGGGTTACAGAGCAAGATCCTATTTCTTTTTTTTTTTTTCTTTTTAGTTGGAGTCTCACTCTTGCCCAGGCTAGTGTGCAATGGCATACTATGGCCACCCCAGCATCAACCTGCTGGGCTCCAGTAATCCTGCCTCAGCCTTCCAAGCAGCCAGATCTATAGGCGCTATCACACCCAGCTAATCGTTTGATTTATTGTAGAGACGAGGTCTCACCATGTTGTCCAGGCTAGTCTCGAACCCAGGGGCTCAGGCAATCCTCTCGCCTCAGCCTCCCAAAGTGCTGGGATTACAGGCTTGAGCCACCATGCCTGGCCAAGATCCTATCTCTTTAAAAAAAAAAAAAAAACTTAGAATTTAGTCAGGTATAGCTAAAGTTTTAGAATGCCAACAATTTGGAATGTGTGAGTTTTTCAAAATTTGTCTTTGAATTCTAGATATAAAAGTTCTCAAAAACAACCTTTAAGTGCCCAATCTGAGGGCCTATTTTATATTACTTTATTAATCCTTACAACAAATGCTGAGAGGATAAGTTTTAATAACTATCTCCCATTTTATCTTAAGAAGAGGATACTGGCTATTGCTGGCTTATGTTTATAATCCCAACACTTTGAGAGACCAAGGCAGGAGGATCACTTGAACCCAGGAGTTCAAGACCAGCCTGGGCAACATAGCAAGACCCTGTCTCTTAAATAAATAAATAAATAAGCTTTCTCTGTGGGCTTGCAGCATGGCCTAGACATGAAGAATGACTCCGGCAAGTTCAAGTACATGCTGCGGAAATGCTCTGCCAGCAACCACATCATTGGTGCCAAGGACCACACGTCCATCCAGATGAATGTGGTGGAGGTTGACAAGGTTACCGGCAGGTTTAAAGGCCAGTTTAAAACCTATGCTATTGGTGGGGCCATTCGCAGAATGGGCGAGTCTGATGACTGCATTCTCCAATTGGCCAAGGCCAGTGGCATTGTCTCAAAAAACTTTTGACTGGACCATGGGTGTGAAACATTTGTCATAAATAAACAGTGACAACCTCAAAAAAAAAAAAAAAAGAGGAAAGGCTCAAAGATGTTATTAATTTGCTCAAAGTCACACAGCGGGCAAAATTTAGACAACTGTCAAATCTCAAGAGTCATTCTATTTCTACCACACCATTCTGCCTCTCTTTGTCCTCCCTCCACCCACCACCGACCCTGTCCTATCAGACCTTGCAGTTGAGATCAGAATCCAAGCCATAGCGTAAAATAGCTTTAGGGTCTGACATCATGGGGACTCTCACAGTCCTTTCTTCATCCAAGTGGAAATCCTCAAGGGAGGTCTTTCTGGAGTCAAACTTTGTGACCCACTGCCCTGGAATGAAACAAATGCAGTGTCGTGAGTCCCAGGAGACCAGAAAAGCAGTGGGACCTCTCTGTGTCTCCAAAGCATGTTGTTGAAAATTGCCCAACTAAAGGAATCTTAGTCATCAGGGGCTCTTGCACATCAGGGAATAAGTCTGTCTCAGCATGTGTGGTATGGACCACAATAATTTCCAGAACCCTGAGTACCTTCTGCAAGCAAACCCAGAAGGAAATGCATTGATTTTGCTGATTTGAATCTCTGGATTATATAAGTTCTGCCATAGCCTGTGAGAAAAGTAAACTTGTATGTGTCCACAGTGGTGTCTCTGGGCGACAGCGTCAGAGGAGGTCAGAGCTGAAAGAGACCTTGAGATCCTCTGATCATCCCTCTCTCAGAGCTAAAAAAGCACCAAAGCCAAGAGGTGAAGTGACTTGCTGACACTCACAGAGTGAGCTGATGACCAAGCTCCTTGAGTTTAATATGGCCTTTAATACCCTGGATCTATAACTGTTCTTCCACTCACTGGAGATCAGTGCTTGAAGTAGGAAGCTATTTGGGTTTTTCTCTAGGAGTTTTAGGGGTCTACTCTTGCTGGTGCCTGATAGCCAGTTGCAAAGCTTTTTTTCTTTTTGTAAGTTGGAGTCACCCTCTGTCCCCCAGACTGGAGTGCAGTGGCACACTCACAGCCACTGCAGCCTCGACCTGCTGGGTTCAGGCAATCCTTCTGGCTCAGCTGATCCTTCCACATCAGCCTTCCGAGTAGCTAGAACTACAGGTGTGTGCCACCACACCCGACTAAATTTTTTTTATTTATTGTAGAGACGAGTTCTCACCAAGTTGCCTAGGCTGGTCTTGAACCCCTGGGCTCAGGCAGTCCTCTCACCTCCACCTCCCAAAGTGCTGAGATTACAGGCGTGAGCCACCGCACCCAGCGGAAAGCATTTTAAGGGGTAGGTTGTCCCAACCCCCCTGCAAGGCCTTATCTGAATGGGGCTGGCCACACACTAGGCCTGTGAAATGATCTCTGGGCATATCACCACAGCCTAGAAAAGGATGTTGTTGACCACCTGCCATGTCCTTGGTACAGTACTGGGGTTGTTGTAAGACTTAGAGACAACATATATAAGGTGTATTATCCTCATGTTAAAGATGAGAAAACAGGCCCAGAAAGGTTACGAAACTTCTGCAGAGTTCTACAGTCAGCCATCCTTTTCTGAGATTTAAACCTCGTCTGACTTGGAAGTCAGAAATCCCGCACAGTGCCTGACCCCAAACAGGCCCAGTGTTTGTTCTTTTTCCCTCTCTGCTGTTTTTTTCTCCACAAGCCTCTTGTCCCCACGCTTTGCCTTAGATATGATGACAAGCAGATACACTTCAGGCAAGTGCAGTTCTCAGATCCTCTGGCTTTGGCCTTGCGTTCGTTTTGGGCAGGTCTTGGACATGTCCTCTTTCCCAGCCCCCTCTGATGTCTGCCCTCCACCCTCAGCCACAAAACAAGTGAAGAAGCCCTCACCCTTGAAGTAAGCCACACCGAGAAGGAGAATGCTGATTTCACTGGGCACTTCCTTCGTGGACCTAGCGATTTTCCCTTTTGTCTGGGCCTGCACCCAGCTGTTCATCTCCTGAAGGTCCAGTCGAGGGTTGCCAGTCAGGATTCTGGGCCTGCTCCCATATGACTTTTCCAGTGGTGCCACAAAGCTGGACTTTATCCGCAGCCCTGAGAAGAGGTAGAGCAGAGGTTAGTGTACGAAACTGAACCAGCATCCTCTCTTTGAGAGCATGCCAGGCTAGGGTTCTGGTTTATCTCTCAGTAGGCCCCAGCTTTCTGCCCAGCATCTTCCTGTGACTTGCTGGGACCCCTTCCGGCATCCCCAGGCACTGGACAGGGAACAACAGATTCCACTCATTGCCGTTCCTCTTCATGTTACTGCCTCCCCATCCCTCCCGCTGTCTCCCGCAACCCACTTCCTCTTTCTGATCCTCTCTGGGCTCACAGACACTTCCTGCCCACCAGTGTCAGACCTGTTGTAAGTAGACATGATCTGCTCTTTAGAAAGAAACTCGCAGCCTGAAGCATAGAGCCCATACTCCCCAAGCAGCCCAGGCTAGAACGGAGACTCACTTTTCTCAAAAATGATGCGAGATGCACTCTTGAGGTTCTTCTGAGAGGCAGTGACGGTGGCAAGGAGTTCCTTGTAGGTGCCATGGATGTCTGGGTTGTTGATCAGGTCGTAGTAGAGAGCCCGGTGAATGATGGACTCCGTTCGCTGTTCCGCTCCTGCCAGAGACAAGTTGTGAACCTCCATGACTGCCCCTGGGCCCAAGTCAGGCCCTCTTCCAGGACAGGGATGCCAGATTCTTACTCTCTTTGCTTAGGGCCCAAGTAGGCTGATTTTAGAGACATCCTATATAGGCAAGGAATCTGAAGACAATGGAAGAAATAGTGACTGCATCCTGAGAGAATTTCCTGAAACAGGCTAAAGACATCAGGCCTAGAGAGGTAAGGGTGGGTGTGAGAGGCACAAGGCCCTGTACTTCTCCCATCACAGCACTTGAGACTATTCTGTAGTTACCTGTTGATTCATTTCCCCTGTGAACCCAGCTATGACCTCAGTGAGGACAGCTCATGTCTGCTAGTAGGTGGGTTTGTCTCCAGAGCCTAGGTGAATGGTTGGCACACAGTAGGAACTTGTTTGAGGAGTGAATGGCTAAGTGTTGACCCCCGGGAGCCAGCCTCCCAGTGGCTCTGTGCCTATTCCTGAGCTGAATTGTCTCCAGGGCTTAGAGACACATATGCACAGACACCAGGTAGGTCCGCTTCAGGTCTGCCTGGGGGGTGGCTTTCTGTACTGAGTACTCACCCAGTGAGAGGGCAGAGAGTGCTGTGGCCACACTAAGTGGAGACAGGAGCACATTGGTCGTGGGGCTCATGCTGGAGCGTACGCGGTACAGGTCGTAGCCGAAGTTGGAGACAGCAGCTGCCAGCTTGTTCACAGGGACTTTGAAGAAGGGGTCCTCCTCCTCCACCGGCACCCCTGTGCTATCTGGGGCTGGGGAGCCCTGGCAGGAGACAGGAAGTCCTGGATGTGAGTACAAGGACCAGTGGAGATGAGCAGTGACCATCCCCTTGTGGCTTTGTGTGGACTGTCGTGCTGGCCCCTGGGGGCTGCCCTTCCTAATGTTGGCCCTACCTGGTGTTGGAGTGAGCTTGCACTCCCTGATTATGCATGAGCTCACTGGGGACAGGCTGCCCAGAAGAGAGATTAGCTGGTCAGGTTTAAATGCTTGTGACCTGTAAGCCACAAGCCGTGACACACTTTGAAAATAATTGGCAAGGAATCTTCCCCCCTCCTCACAAAGAAACCCTGTACTCAGGCCAAACCGGCTGCCCATCTGCTCAGCCTTGCTTGTTGCTCCCAGGCCTCTGCCAGACCTTCCTATCAAACGCTCCCTGTCTCGTGTGGCCCTGGTCAGATGTCTCTTCCTCATCTCCGATTTTCCCTGTACACCCCTACCAACAGGGACCGGTTGGTTTTCTGACCCTTTTTCAGATTCAGTTATCACTTCTTTTTTGTTGTTTTTTTGTTTGTTTTTTTAGTTGGAGTCTCACTCTGTCACCCAGGCTGGAGTGCAGTGGCACACTCATGGCCACCCCAGCATTGACCTGCTGGACTCCAGTGATCCTTCCGCCTCAGCCTTCCAAGTAGCCGGAAATACAGGTGCACGCTACCACACCTGGCTAATTTTGTGGTTTATTGAAGAGACAAGGTCTCGCCAAGTTACCCGGGCTGGTCTTGAACCCACGGGCTCAGGCAATCTACTCATCTCGGCCTCCCAAAGTGCTGGGATTACAGGCTGGAACCACAGGCACCTGTCACCACACCTGGCTAATTTTTTGATTTATTGTAGAGATAATGTCTCACCAAGTTGTCCAGGCTGGTCTCGAACCCCTGAACTCAGGCAGTCCTCTCGCCTCGGCCTCCAAAAGTGCTGGGATTACAAACTGAGTCACCGAGCCAGGCCAGCTACCACTTCTTAACCTACCACGTGCCAGGTTCTTTGTTAGTTCTTCTCATTTGAATCACTTCATTTCATACTTGTGGGTGCATCTGTGTGATAACCCACAAGACTAACATCTCAACAGACTGAGTTCTTTTTTTTTTTTTTTTTTGAGTTGGAGTCTCTTTTTTTTTTGAGTTGGAGTCTCACTCCATCACCCAGACTGGAGTGCAGTGGCCGCTCCCGGCCACCGCAGCCTTGACCTGCTGGGCTCCGGCGATCACTCCGCCTCAGCCTTCCAAATAGCTGGAACTACAGGCGCGCGCTACCACGCCCAGCTAATTTTTTGATTTATTGTAGAGATGAGGTCTCGCCAAGTTGCCCAGGCGGGTCTCGAACCCACGGGCTCAGGCAATCCACTCACCTCAGCCTCCCAAAGGCACAGGATTACAGCCTGAGCCACCGAACCCAACTCAGACTGAGTTCTTGAACTGAGTCTTTCTATTTCCACCTTTCCCCAGCACTACAGAGTAGCTGTACGGTAGCTGAGAAATACACAGATGGCCACATGGCCCTGCAAGAAAGGGTATTTTTATTTTATTGTTACAGGTAAGAAAGCCTATTGAGGTAAAGAGGGACCTGTCTACGGTCACAGCCAGTGAGAGAGCAAGTCAGAATTCAAACTCGGACCTCATGACAAAGTCCAGGGCTCCTGCCAGTACACCCAGCTGCCCTTATCCCTCATGTGACAGACCCCCCCCTCCACCACCTTATGGCATAGGCTTCCCTCCATGTGCCTGCAACCCAACTGTGCTCTCTGGGAAGGAGAGCTCTGTCCACACTCTCTCATCCCCTGCTGCATCCCTGGTTAGTATCCGAACTAATCCCTGAGAACACCACTTACTCAGTGAGCCCACTAGTGAGACAGGGTAATGAGAAAGGGTCTTTACCTAAGGGACAGTCCTGGCTTATTAAAGAACTTTGGCTTTTCACTTTTTGGAGTCTTATTTTTGTCCCCACTCTGTCTCCTGAAAGACAAGATAAAACATTTTCTCTGTTTTGCTGCTAGAGATACCTAGGTCCTAGAGAAATAAAGGCCAGAGCCTGGCCTGGAACCCAGGTGCCCAGCTCCCCGCCTGTCTCATGCTGCCTGCTGAGGAGGGGCTGTGAATACTGATCTCCCCCACCACCACCCCATGCCCACCTACCCCTACAAACCTCCTCCAGGCTGCTGGCAATGTTCTGGCAGCTGCTGTGCCCGAGGAAGGCTGCAGTCCAGAGGAGTAGCACGAGGGCCTGCATCCTGGGGCCTGCAAGAAAAGCACGTGGCAGCATGCCCTCTCCTTACCCACCCCCACCCCCACCTGCCCTGCCAGGCCACCCTGGCCAGGGAGCAGGGGATAGGCGGGACTAGGCACCTTCCTTGCAGCAGCCCCCCTAGCCTGGACAGTTTGATGACCCCTCCCTCCCAGCAAAGTCCTCCCACACCACCACCTGCCTCATGGCCCACCGTCACACTGTAAGCCTTCTTCCCATTGTCTGTGTCAGGGAACCCACCATCAAACCCAAAGCTTCTAGAAATCCCAGCTCCAGTAGGGCTCCTCTGTGTGGAATATGGTCTAACACAAATGTGGGCTGGGTACGGTGGCTTACACCTATAATCCCAACACTTTGGGAGGCCAAGGCAGGAGGATCACTTGAGGCCAGGAGCCTGAGACCAGCTTGGGCAAGATAGCAAGACCCTGTCTCTAAAAAAATTGTTTAAATTAGGCCAGGTGCAGTGGCTCATACCCATAATCTCAGCACTTTGAGAGGTGGAGACAAGAGGATTGCCTGAGCTCAGGAGTTCAAGATCATCCTGGGCAACATGGCAAGACCTTTTCTCTGTGATAAATCAAAAAATTTAACCAGTTGTGGTGGCGTGCCCTGTAGTCCCAACTTCTTGGAAGGCTGAGGCAGAATGATCCCCTGAGCCAAGCAGGTCGAGGCTGCGGTAGCCATGTTCATGTCATTATACTCCAGCCTGGGTGACAGAGTGAGACTTCAACTAAAAAAAAAAAAAAAAAAAAAATTAACCAGGTGCAGTAGTGTGCACCTGTAGTCCCAGCCACTTGGGAGGCTGAGGCAGGAGAATTGCTTGAGCCCAGGAGGTTGAAGCTATAGTGAACCATGATCACACTGCTATACTCCAGCCTGGACAACAGAATGAGACCCTGTCTCTAAAAAAAAAAAAAACAACACTGGGGGGCAGGAAACTAAGGCTTTTTTCTGGAGGCAGCAGGCCAGCTCATGTGATAGGATTTAGGGCAATATCTCCACAGAGAAGGGCAAGAACCCAGGTCTCCTCCATAAAATCATAGAATGCCAAGAATGGAGGCCTCAGTCTAGCTCCTGTTTTCTCCTCCAAATTCTCAAACACTCTTCTTGCATTCCTCTGACCTCAAACCTGTGTTCTCATAAGGATGCTCATTCCCTTCTCAGACAGTGTCATCTCAAGAGCTTTTCCTCTCAGATGAATACCAGGTCTAGGGTTAGAGGACCTGGGTTCAAATCTCAATTGTATCCTTTTTCCTTTTTTTAAAGTTCTTAAGTGTGGTCTCACTATGTTTCCCAGGCTGAAGTTCAGTGGCTATTTACAGGCACAATTATTGCACATTACAGCCTTGAATGTCCAGGCTCAAGTGGTCTGCCCTCCTCAGCCTCCCAAATAGCTGGGACTGCAGGCATGCACACCTGGCTCATTTTTTTTTTTTGTAGAGATGAGGTCTTGCTAGGTTGCCCAGGCTGGTCTTGAACTCCTGGGCTCAAGCAGTCCTCTTACCTCAGCCTCTGAAAGTGCTAGGATTACAGGCATGTGCCACTGCACCCAACCCTCTTCATTATCCTTTTATATACACACAAACACCCACCCACACAACACGCATACTTTTCTGACTTCCCAGAACAAATTGGATCAGAAAATTTGGGAGTGTGGCATGTGATTGTTGGCTAAAGTCCTTAAAACTAAGTCTGATAATCCACTAGACAATATTGTAGACCATGAAAGGCAACAAAGGAAAAAGATTGCCTGAGTTTGCTCATCTCTTTTTTTTGAGTTGGAGTCTCATTCTGCCACCCAGGCTGGAGTGCAGTGGCACGCTCACAACCACCGCAGCCTTGACCTGCTGGGCTCAGGCAATCCTTCCACCTCAGCCTTCCGAGTAGCTGGAATCGCAGGAATGCACCCCCACACCTGGCTAATTTTTTTTATTTATTGTAGAGATGAGGTCTCACCAAGTTGCCCAGGCTGGTCTCAAACCCCTGGACCAAGGCGATCCTCTTGCCTCCCCTCCCAAAGTGCTGGCATTACAGGCATAAGCTATCACTCCTGGCAAGTTTGCTCATCTTAAGGCCAGACTGCCAGCAGGAACCAGCCTAGTTTCTTTCTAAACCTCGTGAGTGTGTGTCTCTGAGTGGGAACTCCACAGACCACTGTCCTCTCAGCCAGCTGCTCCTGCACGTGGAGAAACCCATGGAGACAGCAGGAATAGCTTTCTGCAGTGCAGTTAAAGACCTCAACACTATCCAGGCTTAACAGCTGGTCTCCACCCGGCCGGCCCCACCCAAAGCTGGCAGGAGCCTCCCTCTCCTGAGCCTCAGAAGACTGGTTTATTGGAGACTAAAAATTCAGTGAGATGCATGGGAGGCAAGACTAGAGGAAAAGTTGTTAGCTCCAGACCCTCTGCCTGGGGTATGAATTAAGAGAGGAGACAGGGTCACCCTGATGCCATATTTAAGGAAGCTGCATTCACAATTCAATATACTTGAAGGTGAGGCATTAGTCCCTACAGAGCTTGACCAGAGCCCCAGGTCGAGTGATTGATCATTGTCACATTGTGGACAGGCTGAGGTGAGGTGAGAGAGCCTGCAGGGGAAGGGACAGGGGTCTGCCTGAGGATCTTCTACTCAGGCCATAGGGATGAGAGAAGGGGAGAGCTTACTAAAATCCCCCTACAAGGGCAGTGCGAGGGCAGAGAGTGAGGGTCCACGTGGAGCGTCCTCAGAGCACACGCAACACCCTGACAAGGTAATTGTTCTGTGGGCTGGAGCAGGCGACCGTTGGCTGGCCAAGGGCACAGCGACAATGATGCCATCCTGTCCAAAGGGCAGTATCCAAACCAGACTCCAGCCCTACCAGGTGGGGGAGGGCATGGGAGGAGGTAGATACCCTCCCTGCTAGGCCAAGGTCAGGCCTTACTTTCTGCCCAAATCAAGAAACACAGGAACTGGGATTTTGTGATCTGGCCTCCAAGCTAGGATAAACTCAAGCCAATACATGTGTTTCAGATTAAACCCAGTTATGAGACAAACATCCATCCCCCTCCTTCTCCTTCTCCTCCCAGAACCACACAGCCTTCAAGCGGTACAACAGTGAACCTTAAAGACAGTGCAGGGAAGGCACCTCCCTCTCCTCTCTCTCTGGGAGGGAAATGGCCCACCCATGGTGACCCCACCAGCGCCCAGACAATGTTCTTCCCTGAAGTCTTGGAACCTGAATGAGCCAGGCCAGGGTACCCCAGAGCTGCACCTCCCCGTACTCCAGAGGAGCCAGCCCTAGAAATAGGACTCCTTGGGCCCCCTCTGCCTCCTCACCACCCCTCAACCCCCATCCTGGGACTAAACCCCTGGTGAATGGGCATGGGCCAGACAGTGGTGGGCTTCTAGGAAGCCCGCAGCTTTTCTTTGGTGGAGACCTGCCCCTGCTGCGGCTTGCCTCGGGGAGCAGAAGGGGGGCAGCCAGGCCCCCAGACCCCACACACTGGCTGGGCTAAATAGTGAGCATTGCCTGTGAGAGGCCACAACCTCATGGGTCTCCCAGCTTTTACTCACAACTAATTTGGTCAAAGAGAAAGGGTAGGGGCTGGCCAGAAGGACCCAGCTGCACTCCATCCCAGCCCTCAGGCAGGGCTCAGCAGGCCAGCTGCTTGGTGGTGTTGGGAAATTATCTTTGTAATCAGCGCCAGTGGATTTTGAAAAAAAGCTGAGAGCCCAGGGAGTGGAAGCAAGGGCTGAACTGCAGGGGGACTACCTTCCTGATACCCCTGGTGGAAGCAGCCCCCTGAGAGCCTCCTTCCCTTCCCTCAGGGCCCCAGCCTCTTTGGGGAGCTGCTAAGACCTGACCCAGCAACTTAGTTCCCCCTTCTTCACCACCACCACCCTGGAATATTTTCCACTCCCTTCATTCAAAAGTCTTTCCGGCCTCTTCTATTGGTGGGGGGGATCAGTGGGTCCTGACCTTCTGCTCCCCTGCTCCCTCTGCCCTCTCTCATTCACCCACCCTCTGGCCCAAACTGCACAAGCTGCTGTCTCCCCACTTCCTCTCCCTTGCACCCCTCTTTTCTGCTCCCTAGGGTGCCCCTGCCTCTCCCCCATGCCCCAGCCCAGGGGAGCCTCTCCCGTCTTCCCTGACAGGCAGATCAGCCAGGGAGCTGCTTTACCTGTGGGTTGCAGCTCCACTCCCAGCCTAGGTCCCTCTAAGCCTGCACACTGAGGGGGCTCCAGCAAGCACAAGAGCTTTTTTTGCTGCCTCCTAATCCAGCGTCCAGCAGGCTTCAGATTACAGTTGCTCCTTTCTTAAAGCGACCTGCACTCGATTTGGATTCTGTGATTGCATCATTGTCTGGTGTTAACTTTAACCCACTGCTGTGCTGCCACTCCATACCCCCAAGACACACACATTCGCACACCCTCCTCCACCAGATCTTCCTTCATGGCCCTGGCTTTCCTCAACGACTGCTGGGACTCCTTGCAACTTGGTCAGTCCCAGAGGATACCCTGGCCAGCCTAGGTGGGAAAATTACGGAGCAAGTGCCTTATAGGGGCAGACCCAGATGGCAGGCAGGTGGAGTAGAGAAAAAACACTGCTCAATATGGGACTCTGGTTCTTCCTGGCCCTTGGCTCTGGCACTAATTGGAATCTGGGGCAAGCTAACTCCCATGGGTCCTCCTTTCCCTTGGCTGAAAAATAAAGGGATGGGACTGGAATGTCTGCAAGCTTTATTAAAAACTCAGTCTGTGATTTCTGAAGATTAGAAAGGGCGTGGAGAAAATATCTGACCAGAGGAAGAAATGGGATGTACTGGACTCATTGGCCTTGAGAGGAGGTCTCCAATGTACATAACTCCAAGCTAGGCACAGGAGAACTCATAGACCGGGCTTGCCTCCAGATTTTCAAGGTGTAAAGGAGGCTGGGCGTGGTGACTCAAGCCTGTAATCTCAGCACTTTGGGAGACCAAAGTGAGAGAATGACCTGAGTCCAGAGGTCTGAGACCAGCCTGGGCAACTTGGTAAGACCTCATTTCTACAATAAATCAAAAAATTAGCTGAGTGGTGGCACATGCCTGTGGTTCCAGTTACTTGGAAGGATCAACTGAGCCCAGCAGGTCGAGGTTGCAGTGGCAGTGAATGTGCCGCTGCACTCTAGCCTGGGCAACAGAGTGAGACTTCAACTCCAAAAAAAAAAAAAAAAGTAAAGGAAAACACTGACATAGGAAATAATTCAAGACTATCACAAAATGTTTTCTAAGCAGGTATGAGTCCTGGCCAAGAAAGTCCAATAGTCATTCAGAAAAGGAGAGGTGGTCTGGGATACATAGCTCAAGGAAGAGAAAATTCAGGAAAACCTTCAAATATTCTCATGAGAACCTCATGAGAGGCTCCAGGGAGCAGAGTTAGGGCTCCCGGGTAGAACTTGCCAGCGGACAAGGTTCAGTTTTATATAAGGAAGAGTGTGTCAACAGTCAGAGTTCAGTCCCTTTCAACAAAAATTGTGGAGTACCTCTCTGCACAGCACTGTGCTAGGTATGCAGAGGAGAAGGAGGATGCAGATGACTGAGACTCGGTGCCACCCTTCAGAAGCTTAATGGCTAATAACAGAGGCTGATATAAGAACAGATCGTCCCAAGCCGGGCTCGGTGACTCAGCCTGTAATCCCGTGCCTTTGGGAGGCTGAGGTGAGTGGATTGCCTGAGCCCGCGGGTTCGAGACCCGCCTGGGCAACTTGGCGAGACCTCATCTCTACAATAAACCAAAAAATCAGCCGGGCATGGTAGCGCATGCCTGTAATTCCGGCTACTTGGGAAGGCAGAGGCGAAAGGATTGCCAGAACCCAGCGGGTCGAGGCTGCCAGAACCCAGCGGGTCGAGGCTGTGGTGGCCGGGAGCGGCCACTGCACTCCAGTCTGGGTGACAGAGTGAGACTCCAACTAAAAAAAAAAAAAAAGAACAGATCGTCCCAATATAAGGCAAAACATTCTTGGACAGTAAGTCTCTATGGCTGCACTATTCGATACAGTAGCCACTACTGTATATGCTACAGAGCACTTGAAATGTTACTAGTCTAAATTGTGACCTGCCATATGTGTAAAATACACACCAGATTTTGAATACTTTCTCCAGATGAAGCAGGCTCAGAAAAAAATCTTGATATGCAATAATTTTTACATTGATTACATATACTGAGTTATATAAAATATATTGTAAAAATTAACTTATTTCTCTTTTAATGTGGCTACTAGGACTTTGTTTTTTTTTTTTGGATTGGAGTCTCACTCTATCACCCAGGCTGGAGTGCAGTGGCATGCTCATGGCCACTGCAGCCTCAACCTTCTGGGCTCAGGTAATCCTTCTGCCTCAGCCTTCCAAGTAGCTGGAATTACAGGTGTGCACCACCATGCCCAGTTAATTTTTTGACTTATTGTAGAGATGAGGTCTCACCAAGTTGCCCAGGCTGGTCTTGAACCCAGGAGCTCAGGCAATCCTCTCGCCTTGGCCTCCCAAAGTGCTGGGATTACAGGTGTAAGCCACCACTCCCGCCTTCTAGGACATTTTTAATCACATATGTTGTTTGCACTCTATTTCTTTTCTTTCTTTCTTTCTTTCTTTCTTTTTTGAGTTGGAGTCTCACTCTATTGCCCAGGCTGGAGTGCAGTGACACACTCACACCCACTGAAACCTCGACCTGCTGAGCTCAGGTGATCCTTCCACCTCAGTCTTCCAAGTAGCTGGAACTACAGACACACGCTTCCACGCCCAGCTAATTTTATTATTATTATTTATTGTAGAGATGAGATCTCACCAAGTTGCCCAGGCTGGTCTCGAACTCCTGGGTTCAGGCAGTCCTCTCACCTTGGCCTCTTAAAATGCTGGGATTACAGGTTTGAGCCACTGCACCGGGCCTCTTTTTTTAATTTGTTTTTTGAGTTGAGGTCTCACTCTGTTACCCAGGCTGCAAAGTATTGGTACAATCACAGCTCAATGCAACCTTGAACTCCTTGACTCAAGCAATCTTCCTGCATCCGCCTCCCAAAGTGCAGGGATTACGAGTGCATGCCACCATGCCCAGGAACATTATATTTCTATGAGACAGCACTGCTCTATGGTATAATGTCAGCATTGTTGGAATCTATGAATCTAAGCTGAGTCTTGAAGGGTGAATTAGAGCAAGCTAAGCAAGCATAGAAAGTTGGGAAAGGCAGTCCAGGGGAAAGCAACAGTGATGTTAGGATGAATGACTGTCCATGTGGACATATTAATACTGAATCCCTATCTCACGCCATACACAAACACTAACTTTAGGTGCATTAGAAATTTAAATGTGAAAAACCATTTGTTTCTGCAGAATCTTTTCTAGTAACTTCTTATTTAAGTTATTTACTTATTTTTAATAGGTATTTTGTTCACTTGGTTCAAAACTCTAAAGCAACAAAAGGTATACAGTGAAAAGTCTTCCTTTCATTCCGATCTCCAATCACTGGATTCTACTCCCAGGAGCAGCTGGTGTTACTCTCTTTCCTGTGTACCCTTTTAGAAATATATGCTTTAAAAAGCATAATACACACATATACAATAGGCAAAATTGCAAACATTTTAGAAGAAAATATAGATGAATCCCTTTGTGATCTCTGTGTAGGAAAGTTAAAAAAAAAATAAGACACCAAAAAAAAGCACAAATTATCAAAGAAAAGATTGATAAACTTGGCATTAAAATTAAAAACTTCCATGTGAAAGTACCATAAAACAATGTGAAAGACAAGACTCCCACTGGGAGAAAATATTTGTAACACCGATAACTGGCAAAACAGATTACTGACTGCAATATAGAAAGGACTATAAATCAGTGAGGAAAAAGAAAAACAATTCAACAGAAAAATAGAGCCAGGTAATTCACAGAAGAATCCTAAGTGGCCAATAAACTATGAAAAGATGTTTTATCCTCACTAGTAATCAAGGATTGCAAATTAAAACCATAAGGAAATTTTATTTCATGCTCATTAGATCGGCAAAATGTAAATGTCTGACAAAACACCAAGTGTTGGTGAGGATGTGGACAACCCGGATCTCTTATACCCTGCTGGTACACTGGGGGTGCCAAAAAAAGTATAGACATTTTAAGAGCTGTTATCTATGTGTTACTTTTAGTTCATCTTACTCAGAAGTGTCTGAATGCTGATGGTAACCACTTTGAGCACCTCTTGTAATTGTAGAAGTCAAACATGACTTGTATTCATCTTTTATTATCAGTATATATTGAGTATTAAATCTTTTTTTTTTGAGTCAGAGTTTCACTCTGTCCCCCAGGCTGGAGTGCAGTGGCATGTTCACAGCCACCGCAGCCTTGACCTGCTGGGCTTAGGCAATCCTTCCGCCTCAGCCTTCCAAGTAGCTGGAACCACAGGTGCGTGCCACCATGCCTGGCTAATTTTTTTATGTATTATAGAGATGAGGTCTTACCACGTTGCCCAGGCTGGTCTCAAACCTCTGGACTCAGACAATCCTTTCACCTCCACCTCTCAAAGTACTGGGATTGCAGGTGTGAGCCACTGCGTCCAGCCACATATTACAATTTTAATACAGTTTTTTTCTTTCTCAAAATGTGTATGCATTTTTTGGCACCCTCTATATATTAATCCACCCACTTTTAAGAACAAGTTGGCAATAAATGTCAAAGCTGTGCATAGTTGTATGTGGCAGCCCTGGTAGTTAAAGATGGACGAACCCAAACTACAATTCAGCAATTCAAACTCCTAAAAATGTGAGCCAAAAGACTTCCATATATGTGCACAAGGAAGCATATACAAGAATGTCATAGCAGCATTGATTGTAGTGGCAAAAAATGAAAGCCCCCTAAATATCTATCAATAGGCCACTAGATCAAGACTGGGAAAGTCTACAACCATGAAAAATAATGAAGCAGGGCTCAGTGGCTCAAATCTGTAATCCCAGCACTTTGGGAGGCCGAGGCAAGAGGATTACCTGACCAGTCTGGGCAACTTAGTGAGACCTCGTCTCTACAATAAATCAAAAAATTAGTCAGGTGTGGTAGCACATGCCTGTAGTTCCAGCTACTTAGAAGGCTAAGGCAGAAGGATCACCTGAGCCCAGCAGGTCAAGGCTGCAGAAACCGTGAGCATGCTACTGTACTCCAGCCTGGGCAGCAGTGAGACTCCAACTCAAAAAAAAAAAGAAGAAGAAGAAAATAATAATAAAAACCAACGGGCCTGGTGGCTCATGCCTGTAATCCCAGTACTTTGGGAGGCAGAGGCGAGAGGATTGCCTGAACCCACGGGTTTGAACAACATGGTGAAACCTTGTCTCAAAATAAAATAAAAAAATAAAAACTAGCTGGGTGTGGTGGTGCATGCCTGTGGTTGCAGATACTTGGAAGGCTGAGGTGGAAGGATCACCTGAGCCCAGCAGGTGGAGGCTGCAGTGGCTATATGTTACTGCATTCCAACCTGGACAACAGAGTGAGATTCTGACTTACAATAAATAAATAAATATCTATCAACAGGCCACTAGATCAAGACTGGGAAAGTCTACAGTCATGAAAAATAATGAAGCAAAGACTCACATATCAACACAGATTCATCTCCCAATGTGGAGTCTTACACGTTGCAGGAGGAGACTAACAGTATAATACATTTCCCTAAGATTTAAAAGCTTATAAAGCAACACTATATATCACTTAGGGATTAAAATTTACATCGTGAAGGTAAAAGAAATACATGAAAATAATAAAAATCACCAGGCGTGGTGGCTCACGCCTGTAATCCTAGCACTTTGGCAGGCTGAGGTGAGAGGACTGCCTGAGCTCAGGGGTTCAAGACCAACCTGAGCAACTTGGTGAGGCCTCGTCTCTACAATAAATCAAGAAAAATTAGCCAGGTGTGGTGGCACATGTCTATAGTTCCAGCTACTTGGAAGGCTGAGGTGGAAGGATCGCCTGAGCCTAGCAGGTCGAGGCTGCGGTGGCCTTGAGTGTGCCACTGCACTCCAGCCTGAGCGACAGAGTGAGACTCTGGCTCAAAAAAATAAATAAAAATAAAAATAACAAAATAAAATGAAGGCTGGGGAAGGATCCTTCAGGGAAGGACACTGCACCGACCATGCAGGAGATAGGCTTCTGTGAGCAAAGCCCTCGAGGTACACAGGTGGAGGTCTCACCTTTGACAGTAGCAGGACATACTCCCTTCATAGTGATCAAACAGAACAGAGATCTTCTTTATAATTTATTAGAAAATAATAGGACATACAAAAAAGTATAATAAATTTATAATACTCGTGTCCAGTCTGAGAAATATTCTCAAAATAGTGACAGCCCTATATCTCCTATTTAATCCTTCCCCTGTCCCCATAACAACCATCCTGAATTCGGTTTTTATTATTTTTTTCTCTCTTTCTTTCTTTTTTGTTTTTTGAGTTGGAGTCCCACTCTGTCACCCAGACCAGAGTGCAGTGGCATGCTCTCAGCCACCGCAGCCTCAACCTGCTGGGCTCCGGCGATCCTTCCAATTCAGCCTTCCAAGTAGCTGGAACTACAGGCACGCGCTACCACACCAGGCTAATTTTTTGATTTATTGTAGAGATGAGGTCTTGCAAAGTTGCCCAGGCGGGTCTCAAATCCGCGGGCTCAGGCAATCCACTCACCTCAGCCTCCCAAAGCGTGGGATTACAGGCTGAGCCACCGAACCCAGCTTCTTTTTTTATTTATTTATTTATTTATTTATTTATTTATTTATTTATTTTTTTTTTGAGTTGGAGTCTCACTCCATCGCCCAGACTGGAGTGCAGTGGCCGCTCCCGGCCACCGCAGCCTCAACCTGCTGGGCTC
>NW_007250931.1:0-11267 GCF_000164805.1 Carlito syrichta | reverse complement strand
GCTTCTTTTTTTTTTTAAATAGAGACTGGGTCTCCCTATGTTGTCTAGGTTGGTCTCGGACCCCTGGGCTCAAATGATCCTCCCATCTGGGCCACGCTGGCAAGAACGATTTCCTCTTGTGTCTACACTGCCTCGGCCTCCATTTCCTCCTGACTCCATTTCCTCCTGACACTGCCTCGGCCTCCATTTCCTCCTGACTTGCTTCTGTGTCCACCTCTCCTTTGAGACTGCTGTCACCATGTCCACGGGTGACCCCCGCGCTGACCTCGAAGTGGGCACCTCTGTCCCTGGCAGCAGGCAACAGAGTGGATGGCTCCTCCTTCTTGAAGCCCTGACCCTCCACACCCTTCCTTTTTTCTGCCTCCAGACATGCCCCATCTTTTCTGTCTGCTTTACTGGCTTGATTCCGGGACTCTTTTTTCCTCTCCATCTACAGCTCCCTTAGGCGATTTTCAGCAGTTCTGTGACTTTAAATGTATCCATATCCTCCCAAACATACACTTGTAGCCCTGACCAAAATATCTAAGGATGACATTAAAGATGGATAAACCCAAACCCACGATGGCAACTCCTATGCACAGAGGTGCCCAGCCAGTAGGATGAACGTGGAATTTATCACCCAAACACGGATGCTTCTAAAGGGGGTTCTATTAAGTAAGCCAGAACCACAGACACAACTTGTGCTTTCCCAGGCAAACTGGGACATATATCACCCTATATTGTGTGTCATTTCCATCATAACAGTTCAAAATGGAAATCTGTCATCCACAACCCATCTCTTACTCTGCATCCCATCTCAGTAAAAGGCACTGACGCCTACCCATTTTCTCAAGATAAAAACCCAGAAATGTAAATGATGAACCCCACCATCCTTGAGCGGTTCTCTCATCTCCCACACAATCTATCCACAAATCCTCTAACGCCAATCTGCTATCTACATTTGAATTCTGACGACACTCCCATCTCCTCAGCCAACACCCTAGGCCAAGCCACCCACGCCTTCTGCCTGCTAGCCAGTCTTCCGGCCCCCACTTTTGTCCCCCTCCAGGCTGTTCACACAGCAGCCCAGTTAAGCTAAGCCTCCTAGAGCTTAACTCCGATCATGGCACCCCGTAATTAAAAGCCTTCCGCAGTCAATGAATGATTGCCATCTGCAATAACACAGTGAGCTTCACAAACATGAGGCTGAATAGAAGAAGCTAGATATAAGGACTGTATGATTCCATTATAGAAAGCTCAAAAACAAGAAGAATGAATCTCAGTTACTAGAAGTCAGGAAAGTGAGTTCTGTTTCTTGATCTGGGTGCTGGTTGCAGCACAGGGATTTTTGGTTTGTGAAAAAAAATTCATCAAGTTTTTTTTTTTTTTTTTCCAGTTGGGGTCCCACTCTGTTACCCAGGCTGGAATGCAGTGGCACACTCACAGTCAACCCAGCATCGACCTGCTGGGCTCCAGCAATCCTTGCAAGTAGCTGGAACTACAAGCACATGCTACCATGCCTGGCTAATTTTTTCTCACCGAGTTGCCCAGGCTGGTCTTGAAACTGCAGTCTCAAGCAATCCACTCACCTCAGCCTCCCAAAGTGCTGGGATTACAGGCTGAGCCACTGAGCCCAGTCACCTTTTTTTTTTAAAGTTTTTAGAGGCCAGGCACGGTGGCTCACGCTTGTAATTCCAGCATTTTGGGAAACTGAGGCAAGAGGACTGCCTGAACCCAGAGGTTCAAGACAAGCCTGGGCAACTTGGCAAGATCTCATCTCCACAATAAATACAAAAAATTAGCCAGGCATGGTGGTACATGTCTGTAGTCCCAGCTACTTGAAAGACTGAGGCAGAAAGATTACCTGAGCCCAGCAGGTTGAGGCTGCAGTAGTCATGAATATGCCACTGCACTCCAGACTGAACAACAGAGTTAGACCCCAACTCAAAAAAATACAAGTTTTTTAGAGACAAGGTCTCTGTCTGTTGTCCAGGCTGGAGTGCCATGGACTGGTCACTGTAACCTTGAACTCCCAGCTCAAGTGATCCTCCAACCTCAGCCTTCTGAGTAGCTATGATTACAGGCATGTACCACTTTGCTCAACTTTTTTATTTTTTGTAGAAACAGGGTCTCACTGTGTTGCCCAGACTCATTAAATTGATATATAGTTATGACTTACGTACTTTGAATATCACATTTCAACTAAAAAAATTTAAAGCAGGTTGGGTGTTGTGGCTCATACCTATAATCCTAGCAATTTGAGAGGCCAAGGCAAGAGGATTGCTTGAGCCCAGGAGTTTGAGACCAGCCTAAGTAACATAGCAAGACCTCATCTCTACAAAAAAATTTTAAAAAGTAGCCAGGTGGTGCACACCCTTAGTCTCAGCTGCTCGGGAGGCTGAGGTAGAAGGATCACTTGAACCCAGGAGGTGGAGGTTGGGATGAGCCCTTATTATGCCACTGCACTCCAGCCTGGGCAACACAGTGAGACTCCGACTCAAAAAAATAAAAATAAAAAAAGCAAGACACCCTTCAGCAGTTTCCCTCGGTACTTGTAATACAATCCAAACCCCTTGCTTTGGCCTGCAAGAACACATGCTGTCTGGCCCTCATCTACCTCTCCAGTTTCATCTTTCCAGTTCAGTCTAGCTTGTCACACTCAGTCACACCAGCCTTCCGTCTGTTTCTTCAATAATCCAAGCTATTTTCTGCCCCAGGGCCTTTGCCCTGGCTGTCACCTCTTCTTGTTTCTGAATAGTCAGATCATATAATCATCTCTCAGCTCGGATGTCCCTTCAGAAACATTTTTCCCCAGTTTCTTAGTATCATAAAACTTCATGAATTTCCTTTACAGCACTTCTTTCTCTGTCTACTGTATCTTGTCTTTTTTTTTTTTTTTTAATTGTCTAGACCACCCACCACCAAACTCCAGGGGAAGAGGGATCTTATCTGCTTGTTTGCTGTTGCATCGCCAGGGCTTGGTGTGCTGCTGGGCCCCTGGGAGGTGTTCAATAGGCAGACCAGCAGCAGGGTGGGCCTAAGAGGCAATGGCAGTGACCCTAGCGAGTGATGGCCAAGCCCAGACCAGGGCACTGGGAGCTGAAATGGAGAGGAGAACGCTGAGAAAGACTTAGGAGTTACAACGAAGCTGGTGGGCTTGGAGATCTAACCTTTCCGTGACTTCTCACCTCTCCCATGATAAAAACCAGTCTTTGCCGTGTCCCTAGGACCTACGCGGTCTGTCAACAGCAGTCTTCTGACTCCTGACTCCTCCCCTTCCCTGTCACTCCCTCCACCCCAGCCCCACTTGGGCTTCTGAGTGTGCTCCTGCCCAAGGACCTCTGCACATGCCACTCCTCTGCCAGGCTGCTCTTGCCTGAGATTGCCATAGTGCCCACCCCCACCCTTTCAAGTCCCTGCTCCCATGTCACTTTCTCAGTGAGGCCTTCCTTCCCAGCCCTGTCCCCTCTCCCTGCTCTGCTTCACACCAGAGTTCCCCTGGCAGCCCCCTCTGACATACCATGCGTTTTCCTTTTTTTGTTTATGATCTATCTCCCCACAATGCGAGTTAGTAAGAAGCAAGATTCCACACCAGGACTCTCTGACCCCTAGGCACTTGCTCTAACCATTGCACCTTAGGGCTCCAGGTGGCTGCTGCCACACGGACACCCCACATTCCCAGCAGGGAAGCTTGCCCACCCACATGGACACCCATGCTGCCCCCGGCTCCTGGGCTCTCGCACAGAGGAAGGCGTCAACCCTGTGCCAAGATTCCCCCACCTGCTTCCCCCAAATCCTCAGGCACTGACAAGCTCCAGCTGGAGCCGGGTGCTCCCGGCAGCCTGCCCCCGGCTGGCGGGCGCCAGTTCCTGGCAGAGGGGCTGGTGTGTAATTAGAAACTCCGCAAGCTCCCTAATTGCCAGTTCTGCTCCCCAGCCGGGAGGCTGGCGCTATTCTGAGCCGCCCTTGTTGCTGGCTGCCTGAGGCATGTGGAGAGGAGCAGGCAAGTGCAGAGCCAGGCTGGCTGGAGGTGGCCTTGGGGAGGGCTGGCGAGGTCAGAGGGGGCCGCATGGTGGCGAAGGGCTGGAGAGGGGCCAGAGGCCAAACGTGGCACCAAGAGAGCTGCTGCCCTAGCTGGGGGCCCGGCTGGTTTCTCAGCTCAGTCAGCGCCATGGCCGCCTCCCCACCTTCCCCTCCACCCCCCAGCTCCCACCCATGCCCAGAACAGTGATGTCAAACCAGCCGGGCCCATTCATTCTTTATTCAGATGGCATAAAAATCACTACAAAAACTTTACAAAAGAGCCTTAGGGAGCTCACAGGGCCCTTCCCTGCATCGGTCCCTGAGCTACTGGGCAGAGGGAGAAGACAGGAGAGAGGAAGAAAGGGGAATCCTGGCAGTGTTGGCCTCTCCAAGGACCAGCAGGGAGAGCAGGGTGACAGGGCATCGGGGTGCATGGGAGGCTGATAGGCCTCCAGTAAGTTATGGCAGAGCAGGTTTTGTCAGACAGCCCACCTTCACACCCCGAGCAGGACACGGGGCCCCCTGAGGGCTGAGGCTGGCCCACGGTGTGTGACCCAGGACAACGCGCTGCCTCCTGAGCCACCAGCGGGACCTGTCTCTCCTCTCCCTATCTGAGGTGTCCTGGGACAAGTCCACAGGCAGCTTCTCCCTCCTGCCCCTCCCTCTCTGGAAAACAAAAGTGGGGATGTCCCGGCTGACTTAGAAAATGACCTAACCTATCTCCCAACAAAACTGGACCCACAGCTGACCTCCTGCCCAAGCCCCAAAATAGGACACACTCTGCGCCCCCTTGGGAGAAATGAGGGACCAATCTCACCCCCTGATGCCTGCCCCCCTCCCGGCCCCACCCACCCTAAGCTCCCCAAGAAGCCATGGGAAAGAATGGCTCCTGTCCTCTCTCAGACTGCCCACTGGCATCCGGCCCCCAATCCCACAAAGCTGCTTGGAAAGTCACGTGAGTTGAGAGGCGGGTCCAGGCAGGGACTCAGGCTGCTGTGGTCACAGCCCCTCACTTGGGGCTGCCAACCTGGGGGTAATCCTCCTCCGAGGGGGGCGCAAGTTTCAAGTCAGGGCCGAAGAGCTTGTCTCCGCGGGGGAAGAGCTTCCGGTCGTGGAGGATGTCCTTGTTGTCGGGGGAATCCTGCTGTTCCTTGAGCTCTCGCTGCGCACTAGGGTTGGGGTTCCTCACGCTGCCCACAAAGAGGGGCAGGCCCGTGGTGTCCTCGAAGACGAAGAACAGGAAAGGGCGGTTCACGCTGAAGGAGGAGAGGGACATGCGGGACATGGCCACGCTGGTTGCTGCGGCCGCCTCCACGCCGACCTCGCTGAGCTCCAGGGTGGACTGATGCTGCACGCCCGACACCACCAGGCTCTGGTCGGAGATCCCACGCAGGTCTGGGGCCCGGAACAGCTCCTGCAGGCCTGCTCGGGGCCAGAGATGGCTGGTCAGAGCTGCCCTCTGCTCCACAGGCTGCCTGGACCTGCTTGGGAGGGCATCTGACATCCTGGCCAGGGAACAGCCGAACTCACAGATGCCTGCTTAATTCCTACTTAACCTTCCAAGTCTCAGCTTAAACATCATTTCCTCCAGGAAGACTTCCCTGATCCCCAGCTCCAAAGTCCAGACTAGGTGCCTTTTCAATGTCCTCCCAGGTGAACTGGAGAGAAGCCCTCTGTCTTACATCTCATGATGAATTAAAAATACCTGATTGCTTGTCTGCTCACCCCATTAAACTGATCTAATACAATAGTGTACGTGGTTCCCAGTGCCTGGAATGTAGAAGTTGTTTAGCAAATGGCTGATGGGTAGAGGCATCCTTTGAACAGCGTGACACCCCAGGGGAGGCAGCATACAGATTCTTTGCAATGTTTGATCCCTGGGTCATCTCTGCTTGCCCTAGGATAGAGGGTCCAGGGGGTTGGAAGCAAACTGTCTCACCCTCCCTAAGCCCTGGAAAAGACCAAGACATGGGGTAGCTTTGATGCAGACATACTGCCTGCTAGAGGCTTCCTCCTCCCCGCAGGGCTGGCCCACACCCGGCCTTCTTACCCAGCTGGCTGAGGGTGGCCACCAGGTCCATGTGGTGTTTCAAATGCAGCTTAGGCAGCCGGACCTTGGTGGGTCTCTCCCGCAGCGAGGGCTGGTGCAGGGTGTCCCAGCTCAGGTTGGCCAGGACCTGGGACACGTTCCATTCAAAGCGGGTGGGTACAATGACCACAAAGCTCATGTTGTTCTTAAAGGGGAAATGAGCCACCTTCAGACAAGGGAAGGAGAGAACGTGAGAACCAGAAAACACTCAAACCCAGGTGGGGGCTGGACTAGCGTATACTTCTGAGACAGATAGACTGAGGTTCCTCTGAAGTCCCACTGTGGGTTGACGTGTGATTGAATGAGATGCTGCTTTTACAGTTTCTTGGGTGTTTTGGGGTTGGAGTCTCACTCTGATGCCCAGTGAAGTGTGCAGTGGCACACTCACGGCCACCGTAGCCTCCACCTGCTGGGCTCAGGCGATCCTTCCACCTCAGCCTTCCAAGTTGCTAGAACCACTGGCACATGCCACCACACCCAGGTAATTTTTTTATTTTTGTAGAGACAAGGTCTCACCAAGTGGCCCAGGCTGGTCTCAAACCCCTGGACTGAGGTAATCCTCTTGCCTCCCAAAGTGCTGGGATTACAGGCGTGAGCCACGGTGCCTGGCCTGCTTTTATAATTTCTAGCAGTGTCTGCGCTCATCAAGGGAGCTCAATAAAATAGTGGTTTTCCCTCTTCCTCTGCTACCAGCTAGCCTTGTGGCCTGAGGCACAGAACCGCCTGTCTTCGCTTTGCAGTTCCTCCTTGTGTCCCGTGGACAGGATCACTGGTTTTCACATCACGGCTGGATTTGGGGAAGAGACACTGCAAAGGGTGGTTCTCTCCCCTCCCCTCCCCACAGTGACTTTGCCAGCTGTGAATACAGACTGTGATTCGGGGTAAGACTTCATTTGAAGGGGTTCTGCAGTTAAAGCACCATGAACACCACCAGTCTTGAAGGCCTCCTGCAGCTGTGACTCCTTGGGTTCTAGACAAAGCACCTGTGCGCGGGACCCCTGACAGTGGGAGGCTGAGAGCCAGAGTCTGACTGCCTGGGCCTGACTGCCGAGGACCTAAGGAAGAGACATAGCCTGGAGAGAAGGGGCAGCAGGAAGAGGGGAACTGGTGGGGAGGTGAGCCAGACCATCCTCTTTCAGAGCCAGCTGGAGAAAAGCCAGGACGCTGCTCCAAGGGCCTGCCCTGCCCACAGCCCCCTCCCAGAAGGGCTGCTCAAGTGGCTCCTTGACTCCTTCCTGCAGAAGTGGCTGTGCTCTCTGTCATGCTTGCCTTGTGAAACTAACAGACACTGCCATCTCAGCTACAGGGATCAATGCCCAAGCCAAGAGGACCACAGTTAGGCCAGAAAGAAGGGAGGCCATACCTGAGATAACTGGTCTAATCAATCACAATGTTCCATAAAGGATGCTGAGAAATCCAACCCAATCAGATACTCCCTTCTAAGAAACACTGCATGAGAACTATGTTGAATCTCTCAGGCTTGGGGGTGCTGAGACCCTGAGTAGCTGCAAGGCTCCTGGGGTGGACTCCATGTTGCTTGCACAAGTGATAGGCCTTTGCAACAAGCCCCCATCATCAAAAGTCACCTGGGTCTCAACTCACTGCTCCCTGACCATTCACTCTATTTAAAAAACCTTTAACCAGGCACAGTGGCTCATGCCTATAATCCTAGCACTTTGGGAGGCTGAGGTGAGAGAATTACCTGAGCCCACACGTTCAAGATCAGCCTGAGCAACATGGCGAGACCTCATCTCTACAAGCTGAGCATGGTGGTGTATGTCTGTGGTTCCAGTTACTTGAAAGGCTGAGGTGGAAGGATCATCTGAGCCCAGCAGGTCGAGGCTGTTGTGGCTGTGAATGTGCCACTGCACTCCAGCCTAGGCGATTGAGTGAGACTCCGATTCAGAAAAAAACAACAAAACAACAAAAAACCACTGTGGTCGTTAACAGATCATCTCCTTGCTGGGTACAGTGGCTCATGTCTGTAATCCCAGCACTTTGGAAGGCTGATGTGAGAGGATTGCCTGAGTCCAGGGGTTCAAGACCAGCCTGGGCAACTTGGCAAGACTTCTTCTCTACAATAAATCAAAACATTAGCTGGGCATGGTGGTGTATGTCTGTGGTTCCAGCTACTTGGAAAGTTGAGGTGGGAGAATTGTCTGAGCCCAGCAGGTCGAGGCTGTGGTGGCTGTGAGTGTACCACTGCACTCCAGCCTAGGTGACAGAGTGAAAGACTCCAACTCAAAGAAAAAAATTAACTGGACATGGTGGTACACACCTGTAGTTCCAGCTACTTGGGAGGCTGAGGCAGAAGGATCCCCTGAGCCCAGCAGGTCAAGGCCGCAGTGGCTGTGAGCATGCCACTTCACTCTAGCCTGGGCAACGAGTGACACTCTGACTCAAAAAAAAAAAAAACAGAAAAAACCCAGGCAACCCCTTCGGGTCCCCTCCCACTTGTGGGAGCTTTTCTGTCCCCTCAATAAATCCTGTTTTCTCAAAAAACAAAACAAAACACAAAATCACCTTCCTTATCTTCCTTCATAGCACTTACCACTGTCTGAAATTATTGAATCGATTCACATGTGCTCGTGTACTATGGATCGTCCCTCCTAAGAGGAGGGACCTGTTTTCCCTTGTGCTCCACAAAAACCCCAGAACTTGGAGCAGTATGTGGCACACAGCAAATGCTCAGTATACAGTGGGTGCCAAAAAAATGTATACGTATTTTAAGAGATGTTAAATATGGATTTTCAAAGTTGAATTAAATTATGGTAGCAATGTGTAGTATGACGTTCATTCAATCGTTTCCACCATTTTTTTTTTTTTTTTACTGTCTTGCCTGTCACATGATGATGTGATCATTCATTTGATTAACACCATCTTTTGAGTGAATGTTATACATTTTTGGGGACCCCATATGTATTTTTGTTAAATGAATGAACCTCAAAGAGCCCAGGGTCTCAGTGCTCCTGGTGGGCTGGGCACAGTGGAACCTTTCAGAGCTGCCTGCCCCAGGGACATGACCGCAAGGAAGGTGGAACACCCCCCAACCTCTGTGCCTGCTCCACGGCCTGTCTACTCCCTTTCCCACCCCCAGCACCCAGGCCTGAGCTGTTAGGCAACCAAGAGCGACCTGTATCTCAGGCTGCTCCAGCAAGAACCAGCGCAGAGGGTAAGAACGGGCTTGCATCATCTCTACCGGCACCGTGAACTGCTCGTCCAGGTGGAAGGAGTCTCTCTGGGTGAGGCTTGGGTCAAATTTGCTCTTCCAGAAACCTACAAACAGGCAGAGTTCATGCAGACCAGGACTAGCTTGGGTTCTACACCCCCAGTGTTTTGCCCATCCCAACCAGAACCCATCCAAGGGATGAGAGGTAGAGGCCAAGACCCCAGGAACTGCACCTCATGGGGTCACACTCAGTCACCCAATTAATTAGAGGTCTCTTCCCTGTAGCATTTCTGAAATCTAGCTAACCTGGCAACATAGCCAGTCTCTACAAAAAATTAAAAAATTAGTCAGGTTTGATGGCATGTACCTGTAGTCCCAGATACTGGGGCTGCAGCAGGAGGATAGCTTGAGCCCAGGAGGCTAAGGGTGAAGTGAATTAAGATTGTGCCACTGCACTCCAGCCTGGGTGACAGACTGAAACTCTGACTCAAAATTTTTTTTAAAATTTTAAAAATTCCACCAGGCTCAGTGGCTCAGCTTGTAATCCCAGCACTTTGGGAGGCTGAGGCAAGTGCACTGCCTGAGCCCACAGGTTCAAGACCAGCCTGGGCAAATTGGCGAGACCTCGTCTCTACAATAAATAAAAAATTAGCTGGGCATGGTAGTGTTTGCCTGTAGTTCCAGTTACTTGGAAGGCTGAGGTGGAAGAATCGCTGGAGCCCAGCAGGTCGATGCTGGGGTGACCGTGAGTGTGCCACTGTGCTCCAACCTGGGCAACAGAGTGAGACTCCAACTCAAAAATATGAAATCAATCAATCAATCAATCAATTCAAGTTTGGGCTTGTATTTGCCCCATTCTCTGTAATGCTCCCAAGGACCTGCCCCTGGGGCTTTTCAGACCATTTCCTCCCATGTACTCTCTCCATAACAACCTCATCTGGTTCTTGGGTGTCCCCTTCCCACCACACCCAGACGGCCCCCTGCCTCATGGCCCAGACGACGGAGGAAAAGGGACCCTCAGAACAAAGCCTGCATTGCCCAGCTCAGCCTGCAGGGCAGGAGTGGGGCTGCCAGGTGGGGCTCTGAGAAGAGGAGAGGCGCACCCTGAAAGTGGATGGCATTGAGGAGAAGCAACACTGTGTTATCTGGCAGCTCCGAGAGGAACTCTTGAATCTTCCCTTCCGTGGCCTCCTTCACCCATTGGTTGATGTTTGTCAGGTCATCCTCCTGCCTTCCCATCAGGCTCACGGGCTTTGCACCAAATAGCTGTTCCGATTGTTCCAGGAAATCTTCTTTGATGGGAAATCCTACACACGGAGGGCCAGAGGCTGTTCCCAGGGCTCAGGGCTCCACAGCCACTGGCTATCCAAGGCCAAGTCCATCTCTCTCACCCTTCTCCACTCCAGGGCACTACCAAGGGAGGGCCCTGCCATCAGCACCTACCTTTCTGCAGGTACATCCTGGCAGCCAATCGGAATGCCCCAGGACCCAGGTTCTTGCTGAGGTAGCTCAGCAGATGGGGGAGGCAGGGCCCTGAGTCTGCATGCAGCACCTGTTGCAGCCTCTGCAGTGTTTGGTTCTGAGCACCTGGAGAGGACCACACGGGCTAAGGCCCCAGCTGGAGGTTCTCTCTCACCCCCGCTGCCCACTCCAAGTCTTCTTGGATACCCATGATGAGCATGCGCAGACGATCACAAACTCTCCTCTCATATCCTCTGAGTTGTCTCCGTGACAGAACTCCCGAATTCTACATTCATCTCTGCAGCTGACAGGCTAGGTGACCTCACCCTCATGCAAGGTGCTTTCCCTCTCAGACCTCAGTTTCCCACAATGAGACCCTCCGGTACAATGGGAGATATTGTACAAACTCTTGTATAAAAATTATCAGAACCAGCCAGGCTCGGTGGCTCAGCCTGTAATCCCACGCCTTTGGGAGGCTGAGGTGAGTGGATTGCCTGAGCCCGCGGGTTCGAGACCCGCCTGGGTAGGCGAGACCTCATCTCTACA
>NW_007250930.1:830245-847971 GCF_000164805.1 Carlito syrichta | reverse complement strand
CTCCAGTCTGGGTGACAGAGTGAGACTTCAACTCAAAAAAAAAAAAAAGAAAGAAATTGTAATATTCAATATATACCAATAACAAATGATGAAGTCACGTTTGACTTCTGCAATTACAAGAGCTGTTCAGAGTAGTTACCATCAGCGTCTAGACATTTTTTTTTTGAGTTGGATTCTCACTCTGTCTGTCACCCAGACTGGAGTGCAGTGGCATGCTCACAGCCACCGCAGCCTCAAACTGCTGGGTTCAGGCGATCCTTCCGCCTCAGTCTTCCAAGTAGCTGGAACTACAGGTGTGCGCCACCACACCTGGCTAATTGTTTGATTTATTGTAGAGACGACGTCTCGCCAAGTTTACCAGGCTGGTCTCAGACCCTTGGACTCAGTCAATCCTCTCACCTCGGCCTCCCAAAGTGCTGGGATTACAGGCTTGAGCCACCATGCCTGGCCCAGACACTTATGATGACGGTGAACTACTGCAGGGCTTGTTGTTGTGCGAGACCTCCCAGATCTTCTCTTGTGCAAATCACACACAGTGCCATGTGTCTCAAAATTTCACGCATGTGTGTAGTTGTTAGACTTTTGGAGGTTCTGTTGCAAACTCACGCCTCCATTGTTACTGTACTTCCACAGCATTCTTGAAATTCCAAATACCACTTCAAAATGGTCTTGCACTCCCCAAACGACAACTGTGTTTCTGCCATTTTCTTTGACTATCCTGCCTGTTGCATGGTGAAGCTAGCATTAATTTAATGAACGCCATCTGTTGAGCGAATGTCATACTACACATTGCTACCGTAATTCAATTCAACTTCGAAAAGTAACACATAGACAACATTTTTTGTATATGCATTTTAAGAGACATTATCAATGTATGACTTTTCGAAGTTGAATTGAATTACAATAGCAATGTGTAATTGCAGAAGCCAAATGTGACTTATATTCATCTTTTGTTATCATTATATATCAAGTATTATAATTTTAATAGTTTTTTCCTTCTTTTTTTTTTTTTTTGAGTCTGAGTCTCACTCTGTTGCCCAGGCTTGAGTGCAGAGGCATGCTGACGGTCACTGCAGCCTCGACCTGCTGAGCTCAGGTGATCCGTCTGCCTCAGCCTTCCAAGTAGCTGGAACTACAGGAATGTGCCACCATGCCTGGCTAATTTTTGATTTATTGTAGAGATGAGGTCTCGCTAAGTTGCCCAGGTTGGTCTCAAACCCATGGGCTCAGGAAATCCTCTCACCTCAGCCTCCCAAAGTGCTGGAATTATAGGCGTGAGTCACTCACTGTACCTGGCCTTTTTTCTTAAAATGTGCATACATTTTTTGGGCACTGTGTGTGTGTGTGTGTGTGTTTTCTGGAGAAAATGTATACATTTTTTTCTGGGTAGCCAGAAAACACCAGTACATCCTTGGCTACAACACATTTCTAGGCATGGCAGGGTCCAACTTAAATGGGTAGCATATATCCAAGATTCCCCCAAAGGTGACAATCTCACGAGCACTCTCATAAATTATTTTCAAGACCTAGAAACAGAATGTTGGCAGCATTGGGAGTAAGGGGGACTGGCACTTGATGGAAAAGGTAGGTTCAAATATTTCCATCTGCCAGTGGAAACGAATTTATTTTCTCCACTCAGAGGACCAGTCTGCAGTATATTCTTCACATCTCCTTGCCGCCTGGAGATTAATCAGGGAACCAAATTGTTTGATGTTTAAATGAATAAACAAGACAACCCTTGCATCTTGGTTAGAGCGTGTGGCGGCATTTTCAGAGCAAAACAACTTGGCACCCAAGTGACCTATAGGTTTCTTATACTCCCGACAAGGGAAGCACATGATCTTCTGGGTAAGTCATTTGGAAGGACTTCTACAAAAACACCAGTATAAAGTGCCCCTCCCAGTCTTCCAGAGTTCATCCGATTTATCATGCCATCTCAGGAAGAGAACATTCTCAGTAGGAAATGACTGTGGCTAACTCATCTGCTCGTACGCACATGAACAAAGGATGGATATGTCCATCGTCTTCAGAGGGATGGGAGAAAAGGGAACTCACTTTTGCAATGCATTTCAGGGGTGTTCAGATTATCTAATCTAATCCTTGCAGCAAACTTGAGCAAGCATTCTATACAAGGTGAGGAAACCGGGGCTTAGAGGAAGAGACTCATTTGTCTCGCCTCATACAATTTTAGGAAGAGTCAGATTTGAACTCCAGTCAGTAAACAAGGGCCAACTGGTAAAAAAAAGAGGGAAGTAGCACTTTGCATTATCTAATCATTACAATGCCCAGAGATGAAGAGGGTCACTTTGGGGAGGGATGGTTGTAACTAACATCTGTATAGTTTAGAAAGGAAAGTTAGAGCCCAAGTGCGGTGGCTCATGCCTATAATCCCAGTAATTTGGGAGGCCGAGGAGGAGACTGGCACTTTATGGAAAAAGTAGGTTCCTGCTTGAGGCCAGGAGGTCAAGACCAGCCTGGGAATCACAGCAAGACCCTGTCTCTAAAAATGATAATAAAAATTAGCCAGTCGAGATAAAAAGTGCCTGTAGTCCCAGCTACTCAGGAGGCTGAGGCGGGAGGATTGCTTGAGCTCAGGAGGTCGAGGCTGCAAGATCACACCACTACAATCTAGCCTGGGCAGCATAGTGAGCTCCGTCTCCACAAAAATTAGAAGAAAAAAAAAAAAACCACCAGGAAAAAATAAAGTGAAAAGTGTGAACTACACATATCAGGCTTCCTGGTATTAGGCAGAAAATTTGAGGAAGGCATGAGTGGAGGAGTGCTGGGGTTTGAGGAGATACAATGACCATCCCTCATTCTTACCTGGGCTTGAACTAACTGGGAAGTAAGAGAACTGTTAGTGGATTGAGAACTGGATCATTCCTCTTATTACTAAGAAAGTTGCCATTGGAGCAGGAGGTTTCAATCTGAGGGGGGCCAGTGTGGGCCCCCACTCCAAAGGTGGAGCTGCTTTTGTGAACCTCCCGGCTGGGAGGAGAACAAGCCCCAATTGGAAGAGAGAGAGGAGGCACCAGTTTAAGCATGCTCAGTTCCTTCAAACTGTTCTTCCCCTGGGAGGAATGGGTACCAAGGCCAAGTGCACCTCCAGGCAGCAGGAAACATCACTCACTAGTAGGAACATCAGCTCTTTGAGGGTTGTGACTGGCCCATGGTCTTGACCCGTCTGTGTGTTGCACAGCACGTTTCTAGACCAGCACTGAATTTTCGTTGAACTTAGCACATTATGTTATGCATCCTTGTGAACAGGAACAAGAAGGGACAAGTCCCCTTCTCCCGCCACAGCCCCGGGGCTGAAGAGTAATTGTGTCTCTGCCTGAGCAGTTCTGTCTTCTCCTTCACCTTCGTAGGAGAGTTCTGTCTTTCCCAGCCTGGTTTCTGGGCTTTTGAGATACCAAATTGGGACAAGGAGTAAAGAAAATCGGAGAACAGGACAGGAAAGGACAGGAAAGGTGAGTGGGCTGAGACTTCAGAGAGTGTTGAGAGTGAGGGATTGGGAATCCAGAACGACTGTGTAGATTTGAGAGAATTGGAAAGCAGGGACCCAGAGAGAGGGAGATTTTTTTGAAGGGCTGCTGTGGCTTGTTACTCAGATCCTCTTTAATGTTACTGAAGTGCCAGCAAAGACTGAATTTATATTTTAATTACGTTAGATTACAAGATGGCACTTTGAATCTGACACCACAGAGACTCTTTGCATGCACTCCCAGTTTCTAATTGGGTTATACAAGATATGTAAACAGGCCTTTCCTGAGCACCTAGAAAGAACCAGGAGCTGTGCTAGGGTCTCTTGAGAAGAGCGAGTCATAGTTTCACCTCCTACAGGCCTCATGGTTTTGTGCAGGAGATGGGCACATAAACTCATCTCTGTAGCTCAGAGTGGCTAGAGGTGCCTGAGGGCTGAGTATCCAGTACTGCGAGAACAAGGAGTGGTGGGCGACTCATTTGATCCTAGAGCAGAGCAGGTTTTGTGTGGGTGTTGGGGAGGGGAACAGGAAGGGATCACAGCAGGGTAAAGGCACAGAGGGAAGATGGACAGGCATGTTGGAGAGCAGGAGAGAAGATGGCCAGAGATGATGGCAGAAAGACCCAGGCCCCGATCACACCTGGACGTTGAAATCTTTGGTTGGTGTTTAGACTTACTCTGAGGGTAAGGGTGAGTCATCAAACGTTTTTATTTTGATTTCAATATCTTTTTCTGGATTATCAAATTCCACTTAGAGATAAACTCTGTTAATACTTATTCTTCTTTACTCTCTGTGTGTGTGTGTGTGTCTATAAAACAAAATTAGGACTGTACTATATATATATGGTCATTTTTTTTGAGTTGGAGTCTCACTCTGTTGCCCAGGCTGGAGCGCAGTGGCATGCTCATGGCCACCGCAGCCTCGACCTCCTGGCCTTTGGTGATCCTTCTACCTCAACCTTCCAAGTAGCTGGAACTACAGGCCTGTACCACCACACCCGGCTAATTTTTTGATTTATTGTAGAGACGAGGTCTTGCCTTATTGTCCAGGCTGGTCTTGAACCCATGGGCTCAGGTAATCCTCTCACCTCTGCCTCCCAAAGTGCTGAGATTACAAGCAAGAGCCACCGTGTCCAGCTCCATAAGGTTTTATTTGTGGTTGTTTGTTTTTTGAGTCAGAGTCTCACTCTGTCACCCAGGCTGGAGTGGAGTGGCACTCTCACAGCCACCGCAGCCTTGACCTGCTGAACTCAGGCGATCCTTCCACCTCATCCTTCCAAGTAGCTGGAACCACAGGTGCTCACCACCATGCCCAGCTAATTTTTTAATTTATTGTAAGATGAGGTCTCACCAACTTGCCCAGGCTGGCCTCGAACCCCTGGACTCTGGCAATCCTTTCACCTCCGCCTCCCAAAGTGCTGGGATTACAGGTATGAGCCACTGTGACTAGCTTATACATAAGGTTTTGTAAACAGTTTGTTTTCACTTGATCATCTACTTTTTTATGTCACTAAAAACAAGATTTCTAAAACAAGATTTCTAAGAGCTATAGAGACTTTCATCATGTGGACATTCCATCATTTATTTAAGCAATTTTCTATTGTTGGATATTTAAGGTTGTTTCTAAAATTATTTTTGCCGTTATAAACAACACAATGGACATCTTTGTACACATCTCTGGTCATTAGAAGGCATCAGGCAATATCTGATCTCTTTTTGAAAGACTATAATGGCCAGAATTCTAAGTGATTTAGGTCATGACAGAGACTGGAGACTGGAATCCAATTAGGAGAAAAATACAATTTTCTCCAATTAGGAGAAAAAGAAAGTTTGTTTTCACTTAATCGTATGATTTTTTTATATCACTGAGCAATCTTCTAAAACAAGATTTCTAGGAGCTGCATAGCCTTTCATCATGTGAACACTCCATCGTGTATTTAAGCCGTTGCCTACTGGCTATTTCACATTGACAACAAGTCCCAAAGACATGAGGGTGAGAGAGAACCAGTGGCCTCTAGGAGTGTCATAGTGATAATGGCGAAGACGACAATAATAACAGCACCAACATGTATCAAGTGCTGCTCTAAGTTTATTATTTCTTTTAATCCTCGCACAATCCTCTGAAGGAGGCACCATAATTCCCTTTTACAGATGAAAAGAATGAGGCACAGAACATGCTATGATCTGAATAATTGTCCCCTCCAAGCCCCATGTTGAACTCTTAATCCCCAGTGTGGCAGTATTGAGAGGCAGGGTCTTTAAGAGGTGATCAGGTCATGAGGGCTCTGTCCTCACATATAGATTAATCCATTCATGAATTAATGGGTTCATGGGTTGTCATGGGAGACGAACTGGTGCCCTTATTTTTTAAATTTTTTATTTTTTTTGAGTTGGAGTCTCACTCTGTCACCTGGACTGGAGTCCACACAGCCACCTCAGCCTCGACCTGCTGGGCTCAGGTGAGCCTTCCATCTCAGCCTTCCAAGTAGCTGGAACTACAGGCATGTGCTACCACACCCGGCCAAGTTTTTGATTTATTGTAGAGAACAGGTCTCACTAAGTTGCCCAGGGTGGTCTCGAACCTCAGGGTTCAGGCAATACTCTCACCTCGGCCTCCCAAAGTGCTGGGATTACAAGTTTGAGCTATCCTGCCTGGCCTTTTTTTTTGAGTTGGAATCTCACTCTGTCGCCCAGGCTGGAGTGCAGTGGTACGCTCACAGCTACTGCAGCCTCGACCTGCTGGACTCAGGTGATTCTTCTGCCTCAACCTTCCAAGTAGCTGGAATCACAGGTGTGGGCCACCATGCCCGGCTAATTGTTGTTGATTTTTATTGTAGAGACAAGGTCTCACTAATTTGCCCAGGCTGGTCTCTCTAGCCCGTGGGCTCAGCAATCCTCTCACCTCTGCCTCCGAGAAAGTGCTGGGATTACCAGCGTAAGTCACCACGCCCGGCTTAAACGGAACATTTTTAAGCCTTAAGTTTTTCTCTTATTAAATGATAACAATACCTGCTCCACCTCCCTTAAAGGTTTTTTTTTTAGGAGAATAAAATGACTAATAAATAAAAACATCTCGATAAAAGGCCTGAGAGATTTCGTGAAGGTCAAATCCAGCCCAGTCAACTCCTGCTTGGCCAGAGCACCTGGTTGCTCAGCTGGACATAAGTTGACCTTATTTGGTTGAAGAAGTGCTTGGGGCTCTCCTAAGCCTTCGTCATTGTCACTGAGTATGGGTGTCATCGGGGGTCAGTTAAGGACAGTGATCAAGAACTGATGACTCTGTCTACAAATGTGACCCTGTCACTCTCCAGCCCTGCCCTGCTTTGTTTTCCTTCATTGCATTTATTGCTCTGACATCATCCAACATATTTATTTGCTTTGTGAATGTCATTCCATGGCAGGGGCTGCTGGTTGCCCACCCAAATCTTTCCTCTCTTCCTCCAGACCGTGTTCTCTAGCCTCTCCTGAAATCAGATGTGGCCATGGGCCTGGGTTTTCACACATAGGAAGGAAACAGAAATGATGGCTGCCCCTTCCAGGCCTGTGACACGCTGGGCACGGCCCGACCACACTCCCTTCCACCTTCCTGCTGCTACATCAGATGTGGCAGCAGCCCTGCCTCACCCAGGCAGGTGAAGACAGAATCCTAGGTGCTTAGCAATGGTGTGGAAGGAACCTGGGTTTGCCACATGACCATGAGGATGGGGCAGGGATGCCCACCAGTATGAGACACACACTCAAGGGAGAAGTTCACTTCTTTATTCAATTTATTAAATGTGAGGGTCTCTTTGTTCCAGCGATCCAACCTTACCCTAACTAGTGCATATTAATGCTTTGTGACAACTGAGGCTTTGGGGTTTTTTTGCTTGCTTGCCGCAGTGTTCTAAGTGACTTGGAAACAAATATTTGCTGCATAAATGAATAGAGCCAGAATGCCCGTGTTTAAATCACTGACAAACCCATGACTTTAACCCCATGGACCTCAGTTTACTCACCTGTAAAATGGGGATAATAGTTAGATCTAGCAGCCAGGCATGGTGGTTCACCAAGCGCCTTGGAGGCTGAGGTGGGAGGATCACTTGAAGCTGGGAGTTCAAGACCAACCTGGGCAACATAGTAAGATCGCTCTCTTTCTACAAAAAATAAATATAAAAATAAATTAGCTGGGTGTGATGGTGCATGCACGTAGTCCCAACTACTTGAGATGCTGAGGTGACAGGATCACTTGAGCCCTGAAGTTTAAGAATGCCACAAACAATGATTGTACCACTGCACTCTAACCTGGGTGACAGAGAAGACCCTGTCTGAAAAAAAAAGTAGAAACTACCTTTGGGATTTTTGAGATTAAGATAATATATTCAAAACTCATAGAAAAGTGCCCGACACATAAGTACTCAGCGAGTGTCAGATATTATTACTATTTTTATTGCATTAAGATCATGTTTTCTATAGCTTTTGGGTTCTTCAGTAATGTTTACAATAATTTCTTGCTAATTTAGAAGAATTTACAGGGAAGTGGTCATGGCTGTCTGGGTTGTCAATGTATCTACTGCTGCCATTGGTTGGCATAGATGAAGTGGCTTTACCTGTTAATTGTTTCCAGAACAAACACATGCAAATATATGCAAATCGCACACACATTTACACAAAAGCAGCCTCCTTGTGCCTCCAACACTTAGTAGAAAGAATTCTGGTGACTTTGTACCATCCCACTTGGGAGTCTGAGGCGAAAGGATCACCTGAGCACCAGAGGTCGGAGGTTGAAGCAGAGGTGAGCTGTGATCGCGCCACTGCAGTCCAGCCAGGGTGACAGAATGAGACCTGAACTCAAAAAATTTTTTTTTGCTGGGCTCGGTGGCTCAGCCTGTAATCCTGCGCCTTTGGGAGGCTGAGGTGATTGGATTGCCTGAGCCCGCGGGTTCGAGACCTGCCTGGGCAGCGAGACCTCATCTCTACAATAAATCAAAAAATCAGCCGGGCGTGGTAGCGCATGCCTGTAATTCCGGCTACTTGGAAGGCTGAGGTGGAAGGATCACCGGAGCCCAGCAGGTCGAGGCTGCGGTGGCCGGGAGCGGCCACTGCACTCCAGAGTCTGGGCGACAGAGTGAGATTCCAACTCAAAAAATTTTTTTTTTTTCTTTCTGTTTCATTTCATTTAGGATAACGGTCTCCAGTTCTATCCTTGTTGCTACAAAAGAACAACATCCCATTATTACACAACCCTGCATGACATGACATGACAGCTGAAAAGGAACCAAAGGAAACTTGTCTTGGGGTTTGAAACGTCAAATACCCTTGTGGCTCCTCAGCCTGTAACGGTGAGTGGTTGGTGACCCACCAGAGGTTTCTGTGAAATGGGCGCAATAATGCAGGCTTGCCCTCCTCCCCCAGCAACGGCTCCAAGGACCACGTGGGACGCGGGGTGTGAAGGAGCTCTGCAGCCTCGGGAGTGGTCATGAGAGTGCGTGCATCACTGTCAATGATATTGAGAGGGGAGATTGGGAGCAAGGAGTGGGTGTCACAAGGCCACGGAGCAGTCTGTGGTATTTGTAGGGCTGAACAGATAGTTCAGCAGCATTATTGCAGCCATAAAAACATTTCAAAACTAGGTAGAGATGGTGGTCACACAACATCATGAAGGTACAAACTGCCACTGAACTGTTCACTTTAAAACAGCTGATGTGGCCGGGTGCAGTGGCTCTTACCTGTAATCCCAGCACTTTGGGAGGCCGGGGTCAGAGGATTGCCTGAGCCCAAGAGGTTCAAGACCAGCTGGGGCAACTCAGTGAGACCTCATCTCTACAATAAATCAAATTAGCCGGGCGTGGTGGTGTGTGTCTGTAGTTCCAGCTAAGCTACTTGGAAGGCTGAGGTGGAAGGATCACCTGAGCCCAGCTTTTCAAAGCAATGCCGACTTGAAACACATCATCTAGGGGTCATTCCACATGGCAGAATCATTTGCTCATACAGTCATACACTCCTTCATTCAGCTGGCAAAGATACATTGAGCACCTGCTCTGGACAGGCCTTATGCTGGGTCCTAGGATGTAAAGATGGAGGAGACACAATCTTTGGTTGGGAGGGCCTTTTCCTGCTGTCCTTGGTCACAAGGGCCTCTTTCTTCTCACACCAAGCTCAGAAACAACCCAGGAGGGGAGACAAGCATGTAATCAATGAATGCCACACCACAGGCAAGGGACATGACAGAAGCCTGGACAGTGAGAGATACAAAGTGGTAAGATTTGGCTGTGCCTGGGATGGTCGAAGCCTTGTGGAATAAGACATGGCATCTCCAAGGGTGAGCAGGAGCCTGCCAGGTGGACCAGCGGGGAATGCTGTGCGCCAGGGTACAGAAACAGGAAGCCACTGGGCCAGGAGCTCCAAGATCTTATTTGGAAAATAAGGTCACTAGTGTCAAGATGCACCTTTCTCCAATCATCCTGGGCCAGACATCCCCGACTGCTCCGAACGCCTGTGACATTTATTAACCCATGGCGCTTGTTTGGCAGTTGCTGTATAGAGTGAGTCCTTGTTGCGTGTGGCCTGTCTCTTCAAGGATATTGTGAGTCACCTGACTGCTGAGACTGTCTATCTTTGTCTCCCTGGGACCTGACAACCTGCTTTCCTGTGGAATATTAAGCAGGCACAAGGTGTCCAAAAGGATGAAAATGTTCCCACCTTCAGGATGCTGCTGTTTCTTAGTTTCCCCCACCCCCATGTTGTAGCAAATGCTAATTTGTACATCATCGAATGAATCCTCATAATAACCTTACAAGGTAGGTGCTATGAGTCCCCATTTTACAGATGTAGCAACTGAGGCTCTACAACTACTTCACTTTGAGTAATTTCAAACAAAAGCATTTTTATTTTTATTTTTATTTTGAGTAGAGTCTCTCTCTGTCACCCCAGCTGGAGTGCAGTGGCATGATCACAGTTCAGCCTCCTGGACTCAAGCAATCTTTCTGCCTCAGCCTCCCAAGTAGCTGGGACTACAGGTGTGTGCCACCATGCCCAGCTACTTTTTAAATTTTTTGTAGAGATAAGGTCTTGTTATGTTGTCCAGGCCAGTCTTGAATTCCTGGGCTCGAGCAGGCTCCCCAAGGTGTCGGGATTACAGGTGTGAGGAGCAGCCTAGAAATGATAAAACCAGGATTTGTATGCAGACTGATCCAAGGGCCGATGTTTTTGGCTCTGACTCCACCCAAATTTACTGCTCCGATTTCAGTATATTTCATAAAACTGCATGAATTTGAGTTTTACAGACCAACATGTAAGTCTTAGGTTCTGAACAAACAGTGGTTATTTCTTCTCACGGTAGCTCTGGGCTCCTTGAGCATGAGGATATGCCTGCACCACCTTTGTGTCACATATCTAGCAAGGCACTTATTGTCCCGGATGGAAAATAAAGGGGACTAGGACATTTGTTCGGGGTAATTCTGGAAGAACTCCCTGGAGGAGGCCAAGCTTCCTTAAGCAAACTTGGAACGTGGCCAAGAGGCAAGTCAGGAAGAAGGCATGAACGAAGGCTCAGAAGTGGACACGATGATGTCATTTATGGGGTGTTACATGCTTTTGATGAAGTGGAAAGGAGCTAGGCGTGTGTTTGGAGGAGTCCCAAGCTGCCAGGCTCCTGCAGGGGTGCAGTTAGAGTGTTTTGTGCTCCCCACATAAATCTTTTTCTTCCACAGGACCAGAGCCGTGGCTGTTTCTAGAGGGATGAAGAAAAGATTAATAAGTGTCTCCAGGTGAGACCCCACTGGAAGCTACGGGGAAACTGGTAGCCTGGTTGAGAAGCATCACTTGCAGATGGCATTCGTTAACTGACCAACTATTTCTTGAGTACCTATTATGTGCTGGGGATGATTCTAGCAACGGGAATAAAATATTGCCCCTCCTAGACATTTCATTTGATTTGGGGAGGTAGTGAGAATAAGTAAACACGCCAGCAAGCTAGGTGATGTTGGGGTAGTAACTGCTCTGAAGGCACTAAAACAAGAGAAGTGACTTGGGAGATAAGAGAGCACGACTGGGGAAGATGGGAGGGTCAGTGAAGGCCAGTTTGGGGAGGTGACATTTGAGCTGAGAAAACCCAAATGACCAAGGGGCACCAACCATGTCTAGAGTTGGGGAGGAAGTATTCCAGGCGGCGGCCACAGCGAGGATAAAGGTACTGTGGTAGAACAAATAGAGGAATTAGACGTATGAAAAGTCCAGAGTGGTGGAGAGTGGTGAGCCAGGGGAAGAGAAGTCCCAAATGGGATGGGAAAAGCATGTGGGGCCAGGCCATGCAGGGTCTGGGTGGTTTTTATTCCAAGCACCATGGTGTATTAGTTAACTATGGCCATATAACAAATTACTCCCATCTCATAGCTTCAAACAAAAGCACTTTATTTTTTACTTTTTTGAGTCAGAGTCTCACTCTGTCGTCCAGGCTGGAGTGCAGTGGCAAGATCACAGCTCAGCCTCCTGGGCTCAAGCAATCCTCTGCCTCAGCCTCCCAAGTAGCTCGGATTACAGGTATATGCCACCATTCCTATTTTTAAATTTTTTATAGAGATGAGGTCTTGCTATGTTGTCCAGGCCAGTCTCAAACTCCTGTGCTCAAGCAATCCACCTTCCTTGGCCTCCCAAGGTGTTGGGATACAGGCATAAGCCACTGAACCCAGCCTATCTTTTATTTTAAGTTTTTTGTAGAGATGAGGTCTCACTACATTGCCCAGACTGGTCTCAAACTCCTGACTTCCAAGATGCTGGGACCACCGTTATAAGCCACCACGCCTGGTCACCATTTTTAATCTTATAGTTGCTGTGGGCCAGGAATCCAGGCAGACCTTCTCCAGGACCTCTCCTTCAGATGTCTCACAGGATACAGTCGGGTCGTGGTTGGCTGGGTTGTAGTCTTCTTCAGGTTCAATGGAGAAGGACCCACTTTGAGCTCCTGTGGTTGTCGGCAGGATTCAGTGCCCTACAGGCTGTTGACCCAAGGTCCCTTTCTGTTCCCTGTCATGAGGGCCACTCCAACATGGCAGCCCAGGAGGCAACAGAAAATCTGCTAGCATGGGAGTCTCCATCTTTGTAATCTGATTCCAGAAATGACATTCACTGCTTTGGCCCTATTCTATTTATTAGAAGCAAGTCACAGGTCTCGCCCCCACTCCAGGAATACCTGAAGGTGGGGATCATTGGGGTCATCTTAGAAGGTGCCTGCCACTCACAGGAAGGCATTGAAGGTGTCTAAGCAGGAGCTGACATGATCTGGTTTGTAATTTTTTTTTTGAGTACGAGTCTTTGTCACCCAGGCTGGAGTGCAGTGGCACACTGCTCATGGCCACCGCAGCCTCAACCTGCTGGGCTCAGGTGATTCTTCTGACTTAGCCTTCCAAGTTGCTGGAACCACAAGCACGGGCTACCATACCTGGCTGACTTTTTGATTTATTGTAGAGACAAGGTCTCACCAAGTCGCCCAGGCTGGTCTAGAACCCCTGAACTCAGGCAATACTCTTGCCTTGGCCTCCCAAAGTGCTGGGATTACAGCATTGAGCCACCGACCTGGCTTGGCTTGTATTTTCAAAGGGTCACTTTGGCTTCTTTGTACTGGGAACGTGTGGGGGTTGGGCAAGAGAGGACTGACATGCCCAGTCAGTGGCTGCTGCAAGGATGCTGGTTTGGACTAAGGAGGGAGCCGTGGAATCGCAGAGCAGTGGGGCAAGGAATCAATGGATAGAGATACGGGCCCATTAAATCAGGGATAACTCCTGGGCTCGCAGTGATGTGTTTCTCCTGTCCACAGGAAGGTGGTGCCTTGGATGCTGGCTTTTCTTTTCCTGGGACAGACAGGGTGGCACCATCCCCACCCTCCTCCCGGCCTACCCAAGGTCACCCATTTGCTGGATGGCCAGCCAGCATGGGAGCTCTGGCCGTGAGCAGAGAACAGATGTCTCCTCATGCTAGGCTGAGGAACTGACCCCATGTCCTTGGTCTCATTAGTCTACCCACGCTCAGACCAACCAAGCCAGGAGCTGGTGGGGGGAGGGAAGCCCGCTCACCTAGAGCTGTGCTCGCAAACTCAGCCAGAGCCAGGGAGGGCTCAGGTGTGCACGTGTATGGATGAGCATCTGTCTCAGGTAGGCTACACATGGAGGGCAGAATGGTTAGGGGCAGAGAGTATTACTAAAACGGACCCTTGAATGTAACAGCACCACTAGCTAATAAATTCTAGCGAGACAAATATTTTCATTCTTTACCTTGGCTAGGTTCAGTGGCTCATGCCTGTAATCCCAGCACTTGAGCTCAGCAGTCCAAGACCAGCCCATACAATATAGTGAGACCTCATCTCTACAAAAAATAAAAATAAAAAAATTAGCTGGACAGGGTGGTGCACACTTATAGTGCCAGCTACTCAGAAGGCTGAGGCAGAAGGATCTCCTGAGCTGAGGAGGTTGAGGCTGTGGTGAGCAGTGATTGTGCCACTGCACTCTAGCCTGAGTGACAGAGTGAGACCCCGACTCCAAAAAGAAAAAAATAAATTATTTAACTGAAGAATACACACCTACATGAAACCTTTGTTATGTGTGTAAAGATAGTGAAATAGATGGTTACGTGGCTATCATTTATCGTGTCAGTCTCACTGCTAAGCCCTTGACAGCTATCTCATTTAATCATCATAGCAACCTTGTGAAGTAGACACTAGTATTATCCCATTTCCTAGACAGGAAAACTGAGGTTCAGAGAAGTTAAGTAACTTGCCCAAGGTGACACAGTCAGGATTGGATCCAGGTCTAACTCACATTCCCAATCACTACTACCAGCATGCTCCCCCTCTAGGCTGGTGGAAGATTCATTTCCTTCTCCAGAGGTGAAACTAGACACAGGAGTTTTTCTAAAAAGTGAATCTGGGATGACCAGACAGGTGTTAAATGCTGCCTTGAGAGTGAGTGATTCAGCTCTGACCAGACAGCAGGTGGTGTCCCCTGGTGGTGGCTTCCAAGAAGGGTTGTGGGGTGGGTACACAGAATAACTTGGGTTTGACCAGTTAGTTGAGGGGACGACGGAGACAGTCTGTGGCACCATCTGTGGAACGGAATGGGGGTTCCATCGAGTCAGGCTGCCCCAAGCAAAGTGTCTCCTTTCCTGGGACCCACAGGATGTCCTCACATCTCTTGCCTAGGCCAGGTAGGTGCTGATCAGAGGTGATCCGCTCCAGTAGCCCAAATGACATCACCAAACACCAGCCACACTCTTATCATCCTGACCCAGCATTTGCACCTAAATTCAGACTCCTGTACATAAAATGCTGCCAGCATCTTGCTTACAATTTGAGGCCTAGGACTTTGGCTAATTTAGATGTCAGTCTGGTACCAAAGGGGGAAATTCTCATGACTGGATTATTTTTTTCCCTAACAGGGACCAGTTCTTGAATGCAGGATTTCCTGGGGACCACCATACACATAGCTCCCCAAGGGAAATCAGAAGAGGATAGGAGTAAGGCGAGACAGGAAGTGCTTTCTACCTTGAGGGGCACAGACAGGGGTGAGGTTTCTGCAGAAAGAGCTGGGGAAGGCATGACATCAGTTTTGGGCATTTGCCACACCCCTGCTTGAGTCTTTTGACAAAGGGTGTTGACTCTGAGGAGAAAAACAGAAACTGGGATGATAAACAAATTCTCTGAAAGTTTCTCAGTTACCTGCAATGTTTGTTACCTGCAGTGTTTGTCCTCCTAGGCAAGAGGCTCCGTTACTGGGGAGGGAGCGGGGTGAGTGGGTGAGCGGCACAGGTGGGGCTCAGAATGCCTGTGTTCTATTTTCAGCTCCTATCACTGACTCACAAGGTGACCTTGCTGAGGTCACAATGCTTTTTATTTGCTGGAGGAAAGTCAGAGGTGGCAAAGCTTGCATTTTCCCCCAAGGGATGGGAGTCCTGGAATGTGGGAGACCTCCCTGTTCCCCACGAACCCCAGCCAATGTCTGGTTCTGTAGATGTTAAAGAAAAAAAAAAGCCTAGATCTGGATCCAAGGAAATTTGGGGGGCAAAGAAAAAAATAGTTCCCGCCATAGCAAGATTTATGGTCACTTTTATATGCAGTTTCTCCAAACTGCATATAAACTGCATGCAAACTGTTTTCAAATCACATTCCCATACAAATATTTCCCTATGTGGCCTTCTTCTCGTCTGTGGAAAGGGAAAGGGAAGGTTATTTTCTCTTACATTTGAGGATGCGGAAATGAAGGCTAGCAGTGGTATTTCATTACCAGGAGCCCCTTTTACTATTTTACTAACACGCATTCCCTGTTTCCCAAGACCTTGTGAGCAAAATACTCTGCATTTATTAAGTGGAATTTCATCTCTGTTTTCCTTAATTAAAGTCACTGATGAATGCCAGTTCATGTTTCTGCTCAGCTACCACTGAGTTCACTGTCAAGAATTGCAGCTTTTACTCTGGGTGACTTCCTCAAAGGTAAAGGTCCAATTTCCCCCAGACTTTTGACATTTTGAAAGGACTTCCTCTTTGAGGCACCCAGGTACCCAGGCTGGGAAATCCCCAAATAGATCCAGTGGCCTGTGAAAGATGCTGTGGCTAATGGTGGGGTCTGACTGGACTTGTAGGCCAGTGCTCCAGCCAATCAAACCCCTTGGCAAGGAAGGCATGTGTGCACATTCAGACACACGAGCACACATGTGCAAGATGGCAGCTCAGCCAAATGCAAGTGCCATGGAGCAAGGAAGTTAAGGGTTCAAACCAGTAATAGGTTCCCTCAGTACTGGAGTGAGCAGCCGAACCAAGCTAAGATTGGAAAAGTGCAACAGATCCTTGCAGGCTGCTTTTGCAGAGCTACCAGGGTGGGAGACCTGTTTATTCCACCACCTGCCTGTGCTTTGTGCGACTCTTCAATAATTCATGCATCATTTAGGTAGGCGGAGACATTTTAACCCACTCTGGGAGCATTCAGGCCATTCCCCCCAGCACCTGCCTCTTCAAGAGGTGGGGGGTGAGCCCTTGAAGCTGGGGATGGCATGGCAAACTGGGGACTCTGGCAAAGTGGAGGCAGAGACAGGGGACTCTGGCTTGGCAGCTTGGGGTATAAGCAAGCTTGGGGGAAGGGCTGCAGGACTCCAAGCGCCTCAAAGCCTTCTCAGGTCTCCCCCACCCCCAGCCCAGGGCTCCTGCAAATATTCTCCTCTACTGAGTTCTTGGCTTGGACCCAGCGGCTCAGGTTTTGATCCCATGGCTCAGAGGCATCAAGACTGCGTGTACCTTTAGAAAAAGGCCAGGGCTTAGCTTTGTGGCTTCATAATCGGAGGTCCCACCAATCCCCAGCAGGGCTAGGGGCCAGGGCAGGGTCTCTACAGGCCTGCTGCCCAACAGCTGTTCCCTGGGTTATTTTGGTTCAGGGGGAGCTTGTCAATTCCAGGGTATTTGGACCAAAATAGCCAACGACAGGACAATCTCTTAGTGGCTCTGTAGGGACCTCCCCATGGAGACATTTCCAAAACGCAGTGGGGGAGAGAGCAAGGAGTTTGTCTTGGATGGGGTGAGCAGGAAATTCTGCCAGTGTCTGAGACCCATCTCACCAACCCTACACTGTCCTTTCATTTTGGCCTTGGCACCTCTCTGAACACCTGCCTAGGCCATAAAAACGGGGGGGGGGGGGGGGGGGGGGGGGATGGAAGGGAAAGGAAGGAAAAGATAATTTTTGAACTTTGTTCCTAGACTTTGTAATCCTCCCCCCAAAGCTGTGAGATATAGTACCCTTCTCCCGTTTAACCAGGTCCAGAGAAGCAGAGGCACAGGTCCTAGGCCACACAGCTGGGGACACAGGCCCGGTGGCCCCAAGCCACACAGAGCCTTGTCAGGCCGGCAGCTTCGGCCAGGTGGATGCCGGTTCCATCAAGAAGCTCAGGGCCAGCATGGAAAGTGCTGACTGGTCCTGGCCTTCCTTCGGGCCACAGCGAGGGCCTGGCAGCCACCAGCCCCCTCAGCCTCGATCCTCCTAAGACGCGTCAAGAGCGGGTGGGGGAGGGATGACCAGCCACGCCCTCGCTTTCCTTGGAACCCCGCCCAAGTTCAGGTTAGCGGCCCCTGGAGTGGCCTTTTAGAGTCCGCGGGAACTGCCCCGGAGCACAGCCAGAGTGACCCAGGTCTCGTCCCCTCTGACAACGGAGGTGGCGCGCTGGGAACGCGCCTTAGCACAGGCGGGCTGGGGGGCGCAGGGCGCACGCCCGGGACACGCCCTTTGGAAACCGC
>NW_007250930.1:783668-829683 GCF_000164805.1 Carlito syrichta | reverse complement strand
ACTGCCGAGACCGCGGGCTGCCCAGCGTGCCGGACCCCTTCCCCCTGGACGTGCGCAAGCTGCTGGTGGCCGGCAACCGCATCCAGCGGATCCCCGAGGACTTCTTCATCTTCTACGGCGACCTGGTGTACTTGGACTTCAGGAACAACTCGCTGCGCTCGCTGGAGGAGGGCACGTTCAGTGGCTCGGCCAAGCTCGCGTTCCTCGACCTCAGCTACAACAACCTGACCCACCTGGGCGCCGGCGCCTTCCGCTCGGCCGGGAGGCTGGTCAGGCTGAGCCTGGCCAACAACAACCTGGCGGGCGTGCACGAGGCGGCCTTCGAGAGCCTGGAGTCGCTGCAGGTGCTGGAGCTCAACGACAACAACCTGCGTAGCCTCAACGTGGCCGCCCTGGCCGCTCTGCCCGCGCTGCGCTCCCTGCGCCTCGACGGGAATCCCTGGCTCTGTGACTGCGACTTCGCCCACCTCTTCTCCTGGATCCAGGAGAACGCGTCCAAACTGCCCAAAGGTGAGCCAGGTGGCCGGTAGCGGGAGGGCGCAGCAGGGAGAGGCTGCCCAGGCCCGAGTCTGGGTGCAGGGAGCATCGACCAGCCTCTGGGCAAGGGGCCTCGGGCAGAGCCTGGAGGAGGCGGCTTGGGTTCTCCGAGCAGCTGTCCTAGGGGGGAGTCTCTCCAGGGAACCCTGGAGGGTTCCCAGTCTGACTTCCCTGAGTCTGTGTGGGGGAAGTGGGCGGGGAGGGACACCTCTGGAATTCCTTGGAATCTGGGCCTCGAGGCCAGGCCGGCCTTCTCTGTTTCTCCAACAACTCAACTTTCCCAAGTTAGGGACCTCCCCGTCGTGGGGAGTGACATCGGCTCCCTGGGCATTGGGCCCTGAGACTGGTGGGTGCGGGTTGGTCATGCCTGCTGAGCACAAGGCACCTTGCTGTGTGCAAAACAGCCCCATTGTGGGTGGCCTGGCTGGTGAGAGCCAGCCAGCGGGTGCTCTGGGCCCACCTGCAGTCTCCACAGCCCAAGTTGATCCCTCCTTCTCCAGTATGCTCTTCTGTCTAAAGGGATGCGGAATATTTCTGATGAGGAATAATGGTAGCCCACTAAGAGCCAATGATGCAGTTATGATTTATAGTTCTGTGGCTTTTCAGCCAGATGTGATAAAGCTGAGCGAGAATGTGGTGGGCCAGTGGCCCCTCTGCCTTCCTGGCTCACTTCTTCCACGGTGGTGTGGACTTAGGTACCTGCTTGGCAGACAGGAACAAGAGAGCATGGGGACTTCAAGGCCCCTGGGGAGGCCCACAGGAAAGACGCAGAGGAAGAACTGAGAAGGAGGGAACCCCAGCATCCGCAGGGATGAGCGCCCAGACAGGAGCCAGGTGGGGTTCTCCCTGTCTACGGATTCTAGCACTCCGTATGAGCCCGTGAGCGTTGGTGCCGGCAGTGACCTCTCAGAGCGGACCCCTCGTCTCGCATCTTGCCCCATGGTTTCTGCAGGACTGGAACCAAAGCTGCGAGGCACACATTATAAAAGGCAGTGTGCATGACGATTTCGCTTTAGTATATCATTTCCCCCCCATTTGCTGAGAATTCAGGAAGGCTGCACATCTGTGTGCTGAGTTCTTGTGTTCTCATCTTCATTCCACGTGGCCATCAGCACACATCCACACATCGGGTGCTCACTCCTCCACAGATACAGGCCTCTGAGCAACACTTGCAGCCCAGGTTGGCTCTGTCATGTGAGCGATTCCTAAAAAGGTCCAGCCTGCGAGATGCAGAGTCCCCCAGCTTTATGCTTGGCTCCCGCCTTTGCTTTCTGGGGGTGGGGATTGGGTTGGTATAATTGACTTCATTTGTCTTCCAGCTTAGGGCAAAGTGTTTGAAGTCAGGAGCTGTGGGTTTCAGTCTCCATTCTGCCCACAGAATGGTGGCTGTGACCTTGAATAGGCTACTTATCCGGTCTGGGCTTCAGTTTCCTCCTCTCTAGACTTGAGTTGACTGTTGAGAGTGCTGCATAGCTTTGGATTTGGAGTGTGAACACATGGGTTTGAGTCTGGCTTAAAATCTGGAGGGTCTCTGGGTAGGTCACTTTACTTTTCTTTCTTTCTTTTTTTTTTTTTTTTGAGTCAGGGTCTCACTCTGTGGCCCAGGCTGGAGTGCAGTGGCATGATCACGGCTCACTGCAACCTCAGTCTCCTGGGCTCAGGTGATCCTTCTGCCTTAGCCTCCTGAGTAGCTGGGAATACAGATGCACACTTTCACACCTGGATAATTTTTAAAGTTTTGGTAGAGACAATGTCTTACTATGTTGCCTAGGTGGTCTTGAACTCCTGGGTTCAAGCAGTCCTCCCACCTCTGCCTCCCAAAGTCCTGGGATTACAGGCATGAGTCACTGTACCTGACCACTTCACATTTTTGAGTTTCACCTTCCCCCTATGTCCAGGGCCTGGGGACAGGGCAGGAGCGGTCTCATCCAGAAGCAAGAGGATGAGGGCAGCTTGAGGGCACCTCACAGGGTGCTGTCCTTGCAGTGTGGCCAGAGAGTATTCCCCAAACTGTGAACCAGAGACAGAGTGGGTGGTGGGGAGAAACTAGCACAGATCTTGAAGGGAGAGACCGACATTTAGATCTGAACTCAGGTTTCTGATCCTGGGCAAGTCCCTCACCTCTCTGAGCCTCAGTTTCCCTACCTCCAAATTCAGACTATAACAGCATCCTCCACCAAGCTTGCTGTGAGATTTAAATGACATCAACTCTGTCAAGGGCACAGTCCTGCTTAGTGTACAGTAAGTGCTCAATAGGTGTTAATCGCCCCATTCCTTCTTCCTCCTGCATTTCTGTTGCTGCTTCTACTTTTCACAGAGACAGCAGGGCCAAGTGGCTTAGAGCCCAGCCCCTGGCACCAAGCTGCTGCCTTCCAGTCCTGCCTCTTCTCCTTACTGATTGTGTGACCTTTTTGTTCCCTGGTTTCCTCATCTGTGAAACGAGGATGATATGGTATCTACCTCATAGGCTTGTTGGGAGGATTAAAAGGGTATATTTATAAAGTACTAAGAAGAGTACCTGGCCCACAATAAATACTGGGTGCTGTTATCATTCTGTGATGACATGAGAAACTTGCCCAAGATCACACAGAGAGTTAAAAACAGAGCTGGAGAGAGGTATCAGGGCCTTGTGGCTCCCAGCCCTCCTGCCATGCTGACCACTTACTTCCTGCCAAAGAAAGTCAGGCTTCATCAGATATGAACTTCAGGGCTTTCTAGGCAGGCGTTCTGCCTCTTCCAGGGGCAGAAATTCAAAGGAAGGAGCAAAGAGGACCCTGTCCCCGTTGCTTTTCCCTTGCCAACTGCGCCCCATCCTCCCCCGGAGAAGCGGGATGGAACCCTGAGCTTTCTCCCTGTGACCTTGACTGGCTGTGACAGTTGCAAAAATGTGTTGTCTGCCAGGTGAGCCTCCCCTGTGGCCAAAGCACTGATGGGAGCACTCAGCCGCAGAGCACCCGGTGGAGGGGAGGCAGGGAATGCCGTCAAGGCCCAGGGGTGTCCTCCATCCAGGCTCCTCCAGGGTCTGGGAATGGGGTGGAGGAGCCTGGGTCTGAGGACGGGAAGAATTGCCCTGCTGGAGGGAAGAAGGTCAGGGGATGCCAGAATGCCCAACAGCCAGTTAGCAAAAACTCAAACAGGCCGGGCATGGTGGCTAACGCCTGTAATCTCAACAATTTGAGAGGCTACGGCAAGAGGATCACTTGAACCTGGGAGCTTGAGACCAGTCTTGGGAACATAGCAGGACCTTGTCTCTACAAAGAAAATAAAAAATTAGCCAAGCATGGTGGTGTGTGTCTATAGTCCCAGCCACTTGAGAGGCTGAGGTGGAAGGATCATCTGAACCCAGGAGATTGAGGCTGTAGTGAGCCGTGATCATGCCACTGCACTCCAGCCTGGGGAGAGTGAGATCTCAGTTCAAAACAAAGACCAAAACCCAAAACAAACAAGCAAAAAAACCCCAAAAAACCCCAGAATGCCTATTAATATTGAATTTCTGGTAAATGATGAGTCATATTTTAGTATGAGGATGTCCCATGCAATATTTGGGACATACTCATACTAAAATATTAGTTGTTTTTCTGAAATTCGATATCAGTCAGGCATCCTGTGTTTTACCTGACAACCCCACAACCTACCCAACAAGAAACAAAGAAGATACAAAGAAGTGAAGAAGCTTTCACAAGGTCATGTAGTTAGTAGCTGAGATGAGCTTGAACTTGGATGTCCAGCCCCATACCCGGTTCTTTCTGATAGACCTAGAAGGGGAAAATGACACTGCCCCCTTCCCCAGACTTTGATTCTCCTGGGTGACAGCAACCTGCTTTCTCCTTCCAGACCAAGATTCCACATTTGGGTTCTAGGCAGTTTGGGATAGTGTGTTGCCAAGAGGATAATGATGATCTTTTACAAAACCTCTTTTGAGTTGGGGGTCTTACTCTGTTGCCTAGACTGAAGTGCCGTGGCACGATCACAGTCCACTGCAGCCTTGACCTTCTGGGCTCAGGCACTCCTTCTGCCTTAGGCTCCCGAGTAGCAGGGACTACAGGCACGTGCCACCATGCCTGGCTAGTTTTTTGATTTTTTTGTAGAGTCAAGGTCTTGCTGTATTACCAAGGCTGGTGTCGAACTCCTGGACTCAAGCAGTCCTCCCGTCTCGGCCTTCTGAGATGCTGGGATTGTAGATGTGAGCCACCACACCCAAACTGATGATCTTTAAGTAGTGAGGGCTCCAGACTTGGAAGCCAGAGACCTCAGAATTCACTCAGGTGACTAGCTGGGGCAGAGAGGGAGAGAGTGGGAAGGTCTGGGAGGAGACCAGGAAGCAGACATCCTCTTAATGATTTTTTTTTAGTTGTAGTCTCACTCTGTCACCCAGGCTGGAGTGCAGTGGCATGCTCATGGCCACCGAACCCGCGACCTGCTGGGCTCAGGTGATCCTCCCGCCTCAGCCTTCCAAGTAGCCGTAACTGCAGGTGTGCACCACCATGCCCGGCTAATTTTCTGATTTATTGTAGAGACAAGATCTCATCAAGTTGTCCAGACTGATCTTGAACCCCTGGGCTCAGGCAATCCTTTTGCCTCAGCCTCCTAAACTGCTGGGGCTACAGGTTTGAACCACCGCGCCCGGCCCAGTGATGATCTTAAAGCCTTTGGCTTCATTACATGGTCTATCCTTGACAGCATCTCAGCAAAGTGGGCAGGGGATAAAGACACAAAAGTGGGGAGCACAGTGGCGACCTCTAGGTCAGTTTGTTTGAAGTGCAGGCTCCTGGACCCCCAGACCTACTTCTAATGAACATCTGGGGTTGGGGGCTGAGGCCAGGGCATCTGCATTTTAATAAGCCTCATGCCTCCAGGGGTTTCCAGTGCACACCAGAGCTTGAGAAACACTGCTGGAGTGGGAAGGGCTTTTCTTTGGGTCTTTGGCTCAGGAACTCACTAGCTGTGTGACTGAGCATAATTTACCTGTCATCTCTGTGCCCCAGATTTTTCTTTTGTCAGTGAAGAGTGTAGCCAGAAGGCCTGTAAAGCCCCGTCCACATCTGAAATTCAATGGCCTCAGGGAGGGGAGTATTGACTTTTTTCACCCCTTTTATTTATTTTTAAATTTTTTGTAGAGATGAGGTCTCACGATATTTCCTAGGCTCAAACTCCTGGGCTCAAGCAGTCTTTACTCCTCAGCCTCTCGAAGTGCTGGGATTATAGGCACGAGCCACCTCGCCTGGCCTGACCTTATTTTAAAGATTGGGAAATTGAGGCCTGGGGAGACCAGATGCCCTCCAAAGACCCTTCTGCTAGAATTTGGGGGGCTGCATCTTCTGTGCAGTGGGGAGGGGGCAGAGGACCTGGGCAAACTGGACTCATGGGCCTGAGGTGATGTTCCAGTGTGGAAGGACTTTCCACATGCGGTCCTCAGCTTTGGTCCTGGGGCCCTAGGGGGAAAAGGTCACTGGGCCTGAGAAACTGAAACCAGCAGGGATGGGGCTGTCTCTGTGCTTGACTTTGAAGCTGGTGACCCAACCCACACTATGCCTTAGAGTGTGTCCCAGGAGAGGGACCCTTTAGGTGTCAAGATGGGAGGATTCGGTCGCCCAGGGCCCCTTGCAACTCCCTCTCTTGCCACAACACCCAGGTCACAGCACACAGTACTAGGGAAGAGATATGAGTGGATTCTCTCATCCCCCTGTGACCTTGACACATGGAGGTGTAGGGAGGGAAGGGCTGGGAGGATGACGGATGGACTGGAGCGGAATTAAACAGGACCACGTGTCATGCCTCGAGTCTGCAACTCCTGGTCTCTTGGTGGGAGAAAATCTACTAAGCAGTGCCTGGAGCATCCAAACGTTCTGGGGGGCTTGGGTCCCCGGTGGGGCTGACCCTGTGGGCAGCGTCCTGTCCAGAAAGGGGTGTCGTGCAGGCAGGTGCTCACCAGGTCTCATCACTGGCCCCCCTTGCTTACCAGGTTCAGGGATTGCTGTGGAGGGGAGGGGCTCGTTCCCATCCCCTAGAAACCACCTCCCTTTTCTGATGTCAGACACCACATCAGAAGGGCCTGACTTGGTCAGAAGAGTGAAGATTCCTTGTCATACTGACAATAAACTGTCTTTCAGTTGAAGGGACCAAAACCATTGCTTGCCTGAAGGTCACACTGATTCTTTCTCCAGGGTGACTCTAGTTCTTTTTCTTCTTTAAAAAAAATAAAAGCAGTTTTAGTTTCTTGATTATAAAAATAGCAGATTCCTGTTATTAGACCGGGGAAATGTGGATAAGTACCATGAAGAAAATAAAAACTACCCAGGATCCCATCACTATGAAAGTTTTGCTGTATTTTATTGTGGTTTTATTCTTATGTGTATATATAGTAAAACAAATGGATATACTATTCATTTTCGAAATGATATTTTTCTCTCATTGAGTTGGGAGTATTTCCTACCATTACTGTTCTTTGTAGATTTAACTTTTTAATGACCGTGTGAATAGGTTATTTTATGGATCTTTTAATTGAACCTCTTTCCTCTTGTTAGAAATGTGGATTGTTTCTTTTTTTTTTTTGTATGTAAACAACACTGAGTTGAACATCCTCACACGTGATGTATGATAGTTTATGGAAACTTCTGATTATTTTTTCGGGGTACAGACATAGAGTGAAACTTTAACCCCTTGGGTACATTTTTGCTTAGAAAGCTGGCAACATTAGCAGAGAGTCCAGGTGTAGCCACACTTTCCCCAGCTTTATATATTCTCATTTTAAAAAAATGTTTCCCAATTTGACAGGCAAAACAACGCCATCTCCTTCTTGCTATAAATTGCATTATCTGCTCACCAGTGCGGTGAATATTATATGTGTGTTTATAACTAAGAGAGTCATGTTCCTGGGCAGAAGTTGACTGAGGTCTCAGTTTTCTTGCAAGTGGCTTCTCCCCTGCTATTGACGAGTCTGTACATGTCCTATGTGCCACAAGCCACTACATTTTTAACTTGTCTCTTAATTAGAGTTGAGTCACTGGGGTGTCACCTTTCTCACCATTGCCAGTGTCCAGGAGCCGGGCGACAGCTACTACGGGCACCATGATCTAGAGTTCTGGTGGCAAGCCAATGCAAACTTGACCTAAGGCAACCTCACGGTGAACCCTGCCTTGGTTGCATCCCCACAGGGTCATACTGCTCTGGCCCCAAACACTGGATCTTTCTGAAAATATTACACTCATTGCTTTATCTTATCAATAAAATCAAAGGGAGCCCTCTTTGCTGAATAACATGAGACAGTGGATGGACAACCCCAGGGAAACACAGTTGGAATTTGGTTTGGAGAGGACAGTATCACCTTTAGTGGCAGTGGATCTGCTGACACAGATACCCAAAGGGCTAAGCCCTTTTATCCTTTTCTTGCTTTCCCAGAATCTTGTCTCAAACATAGTTTAGAGAGAGGAGGTGCTGGCGGGGGCTAGGTGTATTCATGGTTCTTGTGTATTTGTGGTTCGGTGAGTCAAATTGCATCCTGAACATGATCACAGTAAGAAAACAGCCAAATACATCCCTTTCAGTCCTGGGAAGAATTATGGGCTCTGATGCCCTAGGCCTGTGCCCGTGCTGTTACCTGTCTCGGGAATCTTCCTTTCCTCCTGTCGCCTACCTTGACTTCTTGACCTTTCTGGTTCCTACTTAGCCTTCCACACGCCACCTCTCAGGGTCCTGAGACTGGATTGGGAGACATGTGATCTCTGGGATCCTGTACTAACTCTATGATGGGTCTCATTCCTCCTTGAATTCCCAGTGGCTAATATAATGTAGGACATGTTTAGAAACCTTCTGGTGGCTTCCATTGCACTTCGAATCAAGCCAGCTCCCTCCTATGACCTGAAAGGCCCCTTCTCCACCATTTCTCCTCCCTCCCTTCCCCTGCCCCACCCACCCCAGCCACACTGGCCTTGCTCTGTCCCTGGAACACACAAAGCACCAACGTCTAACCAGAGTTTCTGAACTTGGTGCTCCTTCTGCCTTGTAAGATGCCTCTCCAGAGCTTCAGATGGCTGCTGCTTCCTCACCGCCACATCTCCAGTCAAGAGTGGCCTCCTCTGAGAAGCCTTCCCTGACCACCCACTCCCACTCCAGCTCTCCTGAACCTGTCTCCTCGTATTATTACATCATAACACTCACTGAGGTCGATGTTATCTAATCCACACATTGTGTTCCACTGGAAATGTAGGCTCTGAGAGATCAGCGTGCTCACTGCTTGGGAGATGGAGAGGGTGTCATTGTACACTGTGGTGGCCATGGGTGTGGGACAGGAGACTGGGCAAGCCATCCTCAGATATCCATGATTGTGTCTGTGCTTCTGATAAACTATATGATAACAGACAAATCCCCCTGACTTCTCTGGACTCCAGTGTTCCAGACGTCTGCCTTTGACCTCAAGAGATACCATATGAAGAAACATGAAGTGCCTTTTTCTCTGTCACCACACATAGGAAGCTATCATTATTTTTGTTCGAGTCATGGAAATGCAGACAAACAGACCAGATATGGACACAGGCTTACAAAACCCACTGAATGTTGGAATTTCTGTCAAGACCCAAATGTCTGACAACCAGGTAGACGACACTGTTAAACACATCCTTCCAGTGTCTCTTGGCCCAGCTCTTCCACTTTCAGAGACTGCGGATCAAGGAGTCTCTGGTATCCCATCTTCTCCATCCTCCCAGCTGGTTGTGTGATAAATGTCAAGGGCAGCGAGTCAGGACATCGAGGGAGCTCCGGGCCACTCAGGATAAAGGGGCAGCTTCTCAGAGGCCCACTGAAACCAGCGTGCCCACAATGGGGCTCCCAATCTGGGCCCCACCAGTGGCTCCCAGTGGGACCTGAGAGTCATGTCCCTCTCTCGGTCTCAACCTGCTCGGAGTGAGAACCCCAAATGCTCCCAGTGCCAGCTGGGTGAGGTTAGTGGGAGAAGCAACTGGTGGGAGTCGGCAGAGATTGCGGGCACAAGAAAAACATTAGAACACTGTGCTGACTGAACACCCCAAGGTATGCTCCTCCCACCAGCTACCAGGGGTGGAGTCCTGCTCTAGATGGCCATGAAGGCCCCTTTTGGTTCTGATTTTAGCTGACGCCATGACCTCTTATACCAGCCTCCTCCAGGGCACAGAATGAGAGAGTCTGGGAGCTCCCGGCAGAAGTTGCCTGGATGGGTTGCCGTGGCAGAGGCCCCAGCATCCCTGGGAGCTTCCTTTCAAGTCGGGAGGTGCAAAAGTTTGTTCCTGTCTTCAAATGAAGAAAATATCCAGCCGGGCTTGGTGGCTCAGCCTGTAATCCTGCGCCTTTGGGAGGCTGAGGTGAGTGGATTGTCTGAGCCTGCAAGTTCGAAACCTGCCTGGGCAACTTGGTGAGACCTCATCTCCCCAGTAAATCAAAAATTAGCTGGGCGTGGTAGCGCTCGCCTGTAATTCCAGCTACTTGGAAGGCTGAAGTGGAAGGATCGCCGGAGCCCAGCAGTTCGAGGCTGCAGTGGCACTGTCTGGGCGACAGAGTGAGACTTCAACTCAAAAAAAAAAAAAAAAAAAAAAAAAAGGAAAAGAAAATATCCTCTTCCCCAAATTATTGGGAAGAATAGCGTTGCTTTTTCATAAGACACCAATGGGATGATGTGTTTTAAAATGTAACCATCATCAATGATGACGTGCATCAGGAAGGAAAGTCGCATATGATCTTTGAGGGGACAAAGACATCCTGGCCTCTGCTGCTACCTCTTGATTTGACGGGTCACCAGGGTTTCTCTGGGCTTTGTTGCCTTGTCCATCACCCTGAGGTTTGTCCAGAGAATCAAGGAAACACGACTGTGAAAGAGCTTAGAAAATGGAGGTGTGCCTGCAAAAGGGAAGAGCTGGTGTTAACCCCAGTAACATGACAGGACAGTGGCTTATAAACCATTGTCCTCTCCCATCCCGTAAGTCACATGGCAGGAACCACAGAACAGAGACAGGGCAGCATGGAGAGGGGGTGGATGTTCATTTGTGTGGGGAAGAGACCGAGGGAGGAGGTGATGAGGGGATGGAAAGTCTGCCCGGCCAGTGCCGAGAGTGGGAAGGGTCAGGGAGGAGTAGATATGGGGGCCTGGAGGTCAGGAGAAAGAAATGAGTCCCATAGAAAAGTGGGCGGAGGCCAGGCATGGTGGCTCAAGCCTGTAATCCCAGCACTTTGGGAGACCAAGGTGAGAGGATTACCCGAACTCAGAGGTTCGAGACCAGCCTGGGCAACTTGGTGGGACCTCATTTCTATAATAAATAAAAAAATAAGCTGTGAGTGGTAGTGCACGCCTATAGTTCCAGCTACTTGGAAGGCTGAGGTGGATGGATCACCTGAGCCCCACAGGTTGAGGCTGCGGTGGCCATGAGCTTGCCACTGCACTCTAGCCTGGGCATCAGAGTGAGATCCAAATAAAAAAGATAAAAAGAGAAGTGACCGGAAGATAGATAGCCAAGTGTCAATAGTGATTCTTTCTGGGTAAAGAGGCAATTTCATTTCATTTTATTTTTTAAAATAATAGACTTCATTTTTGTGTGTGTGTGTGTGTCAGAGTCCCATTCTGTTGCCCAGGCTGGATCATGGCTATGGCAGCCTCGACCTGCTGGGCTCAGGCGAACCTTCCAAGTAGTTTCCAAGTAGCCGGGACTACAGGCTAATTTTTAGAAAAATGTATTGTAGAGGTGAGGTTTTGCCATGTTGCCCAAACTGGTCTCGAACTCCTGGACCCAGGCAGTCCTCTCACCTTGGTCTCCCAAAGTGCTGGGATTGTAAGCATGAGTCACTGTGCCTGGCCTAGACTTCATTTTTTTTTAAAAGAGCAGTTTGGGGTTTATGGAAAATTGAGCAGACAGTAGAGAGTTCTCTTTACTTCTCCCACCCTCACAGTAACCCTCACCCTCACAGTAACTTGCAATAGTATGGCGTGTCTGTAAGACTGATGACTGATATGGGTACCTGAGTATTAACTGAAGCTCATTGCTTACATGAGGTTTCTCTCTGTGTTGTGCATTCTATGGGCTTTGACAGACAGGTTATGTGATGTGTGCTCTAGCACAGTATCATACATACAGAGTAGCCCTAGCCTCCCCCCCGCCTCACTGTATCGGTTAACTTTGAGTTGCTATAAAGGAACACTCAAGGCTGACTAATTTATAAAGAAAATAGGTAATAGTGGAAGGAGGAATGAAGGGGGTGGTTCAGGCTCTTTTAAGAAACCAGCTGTCAGGTGCAGGCGTGGTGGATCACGCCTATAAACCCAGCACTTTGGGAGGCCAAGGTGAGAGGATTGCCTGACCCCACGGGTTTGAGACCAGCCTGGGCAACTTGGCAAGACCTCAACTCTACAATAAATCAAAAGATTATTTGGGTATGGTGGCACATGCCTGTAATCCCGGCTACTTGGAAGGCTGAGGTGGAAGGATCACCTGAGCCCAGTAGGTCGAGGCTGGGGTGGCCGTGAGTGTGTCCCTGCACTCCAGCCTGGGTGACAGAGTGAGACTCCGACCCAAAAAATACTCCCAAAAAACCAAACAAACCAAAAAACGCAGCTGTCCCATGAACGAATAGAACGAGAACTCACTCATGACTTTGAGGATGGCTCCAAGCCCTTGGTGAGGGATCCGCCCCATGACCCAAGCACCTCTCACCAGGCCTCACCACCAACATTGGGGATCATATTTCAACATGAGATTTTGAGGGGACAGATAGTCACACTATACCACTCACCTTTCATCCTTCTCCCCTCTCCTCCAAATCCCTGGTACACCACTCTTTCTATTGTCTCTAATTTTGCCTTTTCTAGAAGGTCATATTACTTTAAATTTCTCCTCTGTGTACGTTCCAGTGCTTACACAATGAGCATGTATTAGAATTTCTCCATAACCTTTTATTTTTGTGTAACACACATATGGACATGCGCACACACCTGCCACTGGCCCCGTCCTGTGGGTCAAGCCACTTGCAGGAAAGGCAGCACACGACTCCTGTCCGGTTGCCTCCCCAGCTCATGTCGCTGCCCTTTCCCTTCATCTTTTCAGACTGGGCCTGTAAGGCCGCCCTTCCCACTGGTCTGATCTCTGGGTGCTGCACTGTCCCTTGTTGAAGTTGGAAATACAGCCTGCACCTTTTTGTTTTGTTTTTGAGTTGGAGTCTCACTCTGTCGCCCAGGCTGGAGTGCAGTGACACTCTCACGGCCACCGCAGCCTCGATCTGCTGGGCTCAGGTGATCCTTCTGCCTCAGCCTTCCAAGTAGCTGGAACTACAGGCGCATGCTACCACGCCTGGCTTATCTTTTTATTTATTGTAGAGACAAGGTCTCAACAAGTTGCCCAGGCTGGTCTCGAACCCCTGAACTCAGGCAGTCCTCTCGCTTTGGTCTCCCAAAGTGCTGAGATTACAGACTTGTGCCACTGCATCCATTGTAAACAGCCCCTTTGTTAGACTCACTTCTAGTAACCCCATTTGAGTGGGCCTCACTGGGATCCTGATTAAAGGAGCTTTTGCAAGTCTCTGAGAATGATGGGAGGAGGCTCAATGGGTTGGATTATCTTGTCTCCCCCCACCACCAAATTCATGTGTGGAAGTCCTGACCCTAAGCACCTCAACACGTGGCCTTATTTGGAAATAGGCTCGTTGCAAATGTAACTAATTAAGATGAGGTAATTAGGGTGGGCCCTATCCCAGTAGGACTGTTGCCCCTATAAAATGGGGGAATTTGACAGTGACACACACAAGAGGACACCATGTGAAGATGAAAGGCAGAGATGAAGGTGATTTTTCTACTAATCAAGGAGCAACAAAGATCACCAACAAACCACCTGCAGCTGGGAGAGAGGCCTGCACCGGATTCTTCCTCCAGCCTCAGAAGGAACTGGCCCCGCCAATACCTGGATCTTGGACTTCAGTCTCCAGAGTTGTGAGACACAGGTTGTTGTATAAGTCACCCAGTCTGTGGTACTTGTAGCCCCAGGAAACACCTGCAAGGAATAATGATAATGCAGAGTCAGGGGAATGGGTTACATGGCCTCCAAAATGGGCCCAGTCCTTGAATTTTATGTTACTAACACAGATTGCTTCCCTCAGTTTGCATGTGGGGAAGTCAGCCCTGAATGCACATATTGGATTCTTGCTGTCTGGTTGAGGGTTGGTTGTCCCTGCTTCCTGCCCCAAAGCGGGCTGCCCCTGGCTTCATTTTGTCAAGTCTCTGCTCTATTCCAGGTACTGAACTAAATACACTCAGGAAGCACCATCCAATAGAAATAGCCCACAAGTCACATAGATTTTCTAGGAACCTTACTTCAAAGAGCCACATGAGCAGATGAAATGAATTTGAATATGTAGTTTTTTGTATGAAATGATTTAATTTTTAAAAATGTATTATCATATGCAATGGCTCATGCTTGTAATCCCAGCACTTTGGGAGGCCAAGGAGGGAGGATCACTTGAACCTAGGAGTTCAAGACCAGCCTGGGCAATATAGTAAGACCTCGTTTCTACAAAAAATAAAAAAATTTAGCCAGGTGTGGTGTTGCATGCTTGTAACCCCAGCTACTCGGGAGGCTGAGGAGAGAGGATTGACTAAGCTCAGGAGTTTGAGGCTGTTGTGAGGCATGACCATGTCACTGTACTCCAGCCTCGACAACAAAGTGAGGCACCAACTTAAAAAAAAATGTAGGTATAGCTGGGTTTGGTGACTCATGCCTGTAATCCCAGCACTTTGGAAAGCTGAGGCAGGAGGATTGCTTGAGCCCAGGAGCTGAAGACCAGCTGGGCAACATAGTGAGACCCCCATCTCTAAAAAAAAATTGAAAATTAGCCGGGTGTGGTGGTACATGCCTGTAGTCCCAGCTACTCAGGAGGCTGAGGCAGGAGATGGCTTGAGCCCAGGAGGTTGAGGCTGCAGTGAGCTATGATTGTTCCACTGCACTCTAGCCTGGGTAACAGAGCAAGATCCTGTCTCTTTAAAAAAAAGTGTGTATGGATGAAGCAAAAAGCAAACTGGATAAACAACAAAAAGTGTTTGGGGTAGGGAGGAGAACTTGTTATTTACTCTAGCACATCCAGGTGTTATTTCAACTTGCAATCAGTAGAAACAATAATGAGACACTTTGCTGCTGTTTTCACAGTAAGTCTTCAGGAAGCTCCACATTTTACAGGTGAGGAAACCAAGGCATAGTCAGGCTAATGTAACTTGGTCAAGTTCACCAGCCAAGGAGTGGGGCAGAGCCGAGGTATGACTGGAGAGACTCTTCAGGATCGTTGTCACCAGCCCTTGCGGAACCTCTCAAATCTCACATCAGAAACCAGAGTCCCTTAGCCACAAGCTCAGCTTCTCAGGCCCATGGTTCCTGCTTTGGGCACAGAACCAAACTTGGTCAGTGAGTCTCCCTGACTCAGACCCTTGACTTGGAGGGGTGCACATCAAAGGTGACTTGAGTATGAGTGGTGAAAACCAGAATAGATTAAACACCCATTGAAAGCGTGTTTATCACAGCATTATTCACAATAGCAAAACATGGAACCAACCATGCTGCTCATCAAAAGTGGACTGGATATAAAAATGGTACATAAACATGATGGAATATTATGCAGCCATAAGAAGAACAAAATTTGGACTTTGCAGCAACTTGGATGGACTTAGAGTCTACAATATTCAGTGATCTAGCACAGAAACAAATAACTGAGTACCACATTTTCACTCCTAAGTGGACCCTGAATAATTATCATAATACTATAAGAAAGGGATTGGCAGTAGTGGGAAACTGCCAGGAGGCGGGGGGCACACTTCATCAATAAGGGTACCTGATCTCAAACCAAGTGAAGTGGGGACCAAAGTGAGGCCCAAACTTTACCTGTACAATGACCATGTGTGTACCTAACCCTGAATTGTACCCTACATCTTTAAAAATTAAAAGAAAACAAATTCAACTCCTATCTTCTGCTCTAGTGAGAGCTTTATCTGGAACAATGGCCCCTCCCTGCTTGCCACATAGCTATAAAGTCTTGTCCCTTCTTGGATCAGAACTCTCTTGGAACTCGTATATTATGAAGACTAGAAGTCAAAGTCCTTCCTGAGGCTTATAATCTCTCCTGTGATCTCACCTCCTCTTAGTTTTTTTCTGACCTAATTTCCTGTTATTCCCTCCTTCATTCACTCTGGTCGAGGCACCTCCGACTCCTTGTTCCTCAAACCCACCAGGCATATTCCCACCTCAGGGCTTTTGGACCTGCTGCTCCTTCTGCTTGGAGCGCCCTACCCCTGGATGTTGGCTTGATCTGCCCCCTCCCTTCTCTCAGCCCCTTGCTCTGGTGACACCTTCTCCCAGAGCATTCCCCTCCTCCCCCTGGGAACCCTGCACCCCGCAGACTCTAGCTTTCCTTCCCCTTCCCGCTGCTCTTTTTTGCTTCACCTCACCAGTCACCATTGATCTCCTGATTTTCTCATCGCCTGTGTGTCTCACCAAATTGTAGCCACAAGGGCAGGGACTTGTCTGTTCTGTTCAGTGTTTTAACTGCAGTGCTAGGACTGTGCTAGCAGATGATAGGTGTTCAGGACTTATTTGTCGAAGGAATGAATGACTCAACGGGCCAGTGCTGAGTCAAGGCAGAGGGGAGAAGAATAGCGAAGGGGTCCCCAGAGTCACCCCCCCCCCACTTAGAGAAGCCAACACGGTCAACTAGCTCTTATCCAGGTGTTAGTGACTTGAGGCTTAACCAAGAAAGGCAAACAGAAGGCAGCTTTGCTGGTCACAGAGGTGTGAATCTGTAGAATTTCAGATGTGGTGATGCTTGGATGGGGGAGGTCAGAGATGGGAAAGGTTGGGCCCCCAGACTCCTTCGAATCACAACCTGGAAGCAGTTACCTGGGTTTCCTGTTTGTTAGGAGATGTCAGATTCTTGGTATTTAGAGCGTAAAATCCTGCTGACATAGGACAATTGACATTGAACTCTCAAAAATAGAGACTTGGAAGAACATAGTGCCTGTCTCTAGATATCTGAGGGGCTGCCCCTGAATGTAGAAGACTTGTTCTGGCCTCAGAAGATAGGCCTATGATTGGGAACGATGGGGAAATTGAATTCGATACACCCTAAGGAGGACAATCTGTCTTTTAGGGCTCTGCCTGTGGGCTGCTTTGGGAGGTCATGAGGTTGCCTTCACTGGAGGCATTCTAGCAGAGGCTACTTTTCAGCAGTGCCGCAGGCAGAATCACCCTGGGTGAGATTTCTGCCCAGGGTGTCTCAGTCCTCTGAGTCTGACTTTCTGGAGTTTCTTTCCTGGTTCTTCTGGCTAAGGAAGTGGGTCTTGCTGGAAGACCTGGTGTGCTTCTAAGCCAGTGACTGTATCTGCCTTGATGCCTGGTGCAGTCTGTCTGTCTCCCTTCCCTTTCCCTCCCTTCCTCACGTTTTTTTCTGAGCCTAGATAGACAAAGCTCTTAACCCTGCAACTGAGAAAGACACACAGAACTCCTGCTCCATGCACCTCTTGGGACTCACCCTACTTACACCAGATCCTCATCGGAAATCAGACTGCCAGTCAGCAACTGGAATCAGTTTCTAAATATGCATTGTATACATCGAGTTCAAGTCCACCTCTCCTTGGGCCAGGACTCTGACCTTCTGCAGCTCTTTCCGTGAGCCCATGTAACCTGGGCTTCCAGACAGGAGGAGCTGTGCTGCTGTGTACGCCACCAGGCTCATTCATTCATTGGTCAATATTTGCCATACTTCTGCTCCATGCCACAGAGAGACTGGTTCCAGGATCTTTGTCACTGACCGTTCCACAGCCTCTCAAGTCTCATGTCAGACCAGGTATAGTGGTTCACTCTGGTAATTCCAGAACTTTGGAAGGACAAGACAGGAGGATTGCTTGAGCTCAGGAATTTGCGATCAGCCTGGGCAACATAGTGAGACGTCAGCTCTACAAAAAATCAAAAACGTAACCAGGTGTGGTGGCATGTGCCCACAGTCCCAGCTACATGGGAGGCTGAGGCAGAAGGATCACCTGAGCCCAGAAGGTCAAGGCGGTGGTGTCTTGACTATGCCACTGCACTGCAGCTTGGGTGAGAGAGCAAGACCTCAACTCAAAATAAAATAAAAGTCTTATGTCAGAAACTTATGTCCCCATCCTCTTGTGTCCCTAGCTCTTATTTTAGGCTCACAACCACACCTAGTGAGCTTCCCTACTTCAGAACCTGGCCTCATAGGGGTTAAACCCATGGTGACTTGAATGTTTTAGCAGAAACCAGAGCAGACTAACCACCTGCCGAAAGCAAATACGACTCCCGTGCTTAGGACATAATGAATTTGACACAGTCTGTACCCTCCTGGAGCCAACATTTCACAGAAAAGCTTCAACCACAGGGTTATCTAATCTGCCCTTCTTCATTTTCAAATAGGCTCAGAGAGCCTGAGTGACTTGCACAAAGTCACACAGCAAACTAATGAAAAACTGAGGCAAGAACCAAGCCCCTGCTTCTAAGTCTAGCACAGGGCAGTCTTTAGAGGGGGATAGAGCACAGCGGTGTGAGCACAGGCTTTGGATTTCAAGCCACCGTGGTTCATGTACAGCATTTATTTACTATCTGTGTGAGCCTGGGAAAATTGCTTAACCTCTCTCTGCTTCAGTTTTCTCAAGTATAAAAAGTGGACCAAAGCATTTGTAAGTCTATGGTGCAGATTCAAGAGATAATCTCTAAAAGAGGGTTTAGCACAGTGCATGTCTGTCATAAATGCTCTTATCATCACTGCAGTAAATCAATGTCACTCAAAGGACCCAGTTCCCGTGGCTCACGCGGAGCCAGAGATTCCTTCAGAAGAATCGCTGAAGGTGAATGAAACTGAGAGTGGGGACATCTGGCTCCCAGACCTGGCTCTGAACTGACTCACCATGTGGTCTTGGGGGTCGTGTGAGTGAAATTCTGTAAACTCACTCGGGAGGCTGAGACAGGAGGATTACCTGAGCCCAGGAGGCTAAGGCTGTGGTGAGTCACGATCATACCTCTGCACTCTAGTCTGGGTGACAGAATTGCTTTTGTTGGTAAATCTTTTTGGAGCTGTTTGGGGAATAAAGAACACACCATGGACTGAGGGGGAGGTGCTGACACTCCCAGGAGAGTGTCCCTGGAATGACTGTCACAGGCATGTGAGTGTCCTGTTGCTGCTGGAACACATGACCACAATTTAGGAGGTTCCGCATCGGCTACCTGACAGTTCTGGAGGTCAGCTGTCGAGGAAAGATCTTACAGGCCAGAATCAGGATGTTGGCGTTCCTTGACTTCTTCCAGCTTCTAGAGACTGCCCATGAGCCTCGGCTCTCAGTTGCTTTGCTCTGACCTCCGCTTGCGTTGTCTGGTCTCCCCCTCTGACTCCAACACCCGCCTGCTTCCCTCTTCTAGGGACCCTTGTAATTGAATAATCCAGGTTAATATTCCCATCTCAAGGACCCTGACACATCTGCAAAGCCCCGCAGTATCTTAGAAGATGATGTATTCACAGACTCTGAGGATTAGGATGTGGACAACTTTGGGGCTTCCTTGTGTCTCCTATAGGGAAGTCACCTCGTGTCTTCTGTTTCCCTACCGTGACTGTAGAGATAGGGATGATGGTGAAGTCTTCCTCACCTGCACAGACTCATTTCTCATAAGCCCCCCCTTGCCCCAGTCCCAAAGCCTCACCCCGAGTCACTTTCCAACAACATCACAACTCTGGCCCTGGTGACGGAAGTTGCCACAGTGCCAGGACTTACTAAAAACTATCAGGTCAGCAGGGCTCAGTGGCTTAGCCTGTAATCCCGCGCCTTGGGAGGCTGAGGTGAGTGGATTGCCTGAGCCCGCGGGTTTGAGACCCACCTGGGCAGGGAGCCCTCATCTCTACAATAAATCAAAAAATCAGCCGGGCGTGGTAGCGCATGCCTGTAATTCCGGCTACTGGGAAGGCTGAGGCGGAAGGATCGCCGGAGCCCAGCAAGTCGAGGCTGCAGTGGCTGGGAGCGGCCACTGCACTCCAGTCTGGGTGACCGAGCGAGACTCCAACTCAAAAAAAACAAAACAAAACAAAAGCCAAAAAAAACAAAAAAACACACAAAAATCAGCCGGGTGTGACTGTGGTAGCGCGCGCCTGTAGTTCCAGTTGCTTGGAAGGCTGAGTTGGAAGGATCACTGGAACCCAGCAGGTCGAGGCTGCGGTGGCCGGGAGCGGCCACTGCACTCCAGTCTGGGCGACAGAGTGAGATTCCAACTCAAAAAACAAACAAACAAACAAACAAAAAAAAACAAAAAAAACCCTACCAGGTGCAGGCATCTGCTCCTGGGGGTCCAGGATCTACCCTTGGCTCCTGCTGTTGGAAAAATAATAAATATAACAATAAAAAAACTTGGTTCCTGACTGGGCACAGTGGCTCATGCCTGTAATTCCAGCATTTGTGGAGGCTGAGACAGGAGGAACGCTTGTGCCCAAGAATTCAAGACCAGCCTGGGCAACATAGCAAGACCTCGTCTCCACACACACACAAAAATAATAATAATAAGTAGGGGGTGATAGTGTGCACCTGTAGTCCCAGCTACTCAGGAGGCTGAGGTGGGAGGATCGCCTAAGCCCAGGAGGCTGGGGCTGAGGTGAGTTGTGATTATGCCACTGCACTCCAGCCTGGATGACAGACTTGCTTTTGTTGGTGAATTGTTTTGGAGCTGTTTGGGGAATAAAGAACATGCCATGGACTGAATGGGAGGTACTGACACTCCCAGGAGAGTGTCCCTGGAATGATTGTCACAGGCAGCACAGATGGGGACTCCCCAGCTCTGGGACGGGGTGGCCTCCTGGGAACCCCAGAGGGAGCCAGGGCACACATGGCCAGGGGGAGGGACTGGGTTGGAGGAGAGAGGGGCAGTGGTATTGTTAAACTGAGATGTGTTACATCTTGTGGAATAAATTTGTGAACTCTGCCTTGTGTTGACTTGTCTGCATTTTGAAATCTCCTGGACTTAAAATATCATGAGCATGAACACAACCAAACATGTTCTGGGTGAGTAAGAGAGTAATTTATAAAATTTCAGAGCTGGGTAAATTGTATGTTTTTAAAAAATATTATTTATGTAGGATGAAAAATTTCTCCATTTTTTTTCTTTTCATATTACATTTTTCTCCAAAAAAAAGTGACAACAAAATGTAGTCTATACATGCAACAGAATATTATTCAGCCTTAAAAAGGAAGGAAATTCTGACGCATGCTACAATGCGAATGACCCTTGCGGACACTATGCTAAGTGAAAGAAGTTGACACATTCTGTGTGGTTGCACTTATGTGAGGTACCTAGAGGAGTCAAACTCAGAGAGACAAAGTCAAATGGTGGTTGCCATGGGCTGGGGGAGCAGGGAATGGGGAGTTAGGGTTTAATGGGACCAAGTTTCAGTTTGGGAAGACGGAAAGGGTTCTGGAGATGGATGGTGGTGAAAGTTAATGTAACTTAACGTTAATACACTGTACCCTTGAAAATAGTTCAGATGATAAATTTTATGTTATACTTATTTTACCAAGGCTTTTTTTTTAAGTTAAAAAACACCCAAAGCAGATAATTTTATGCTCAGCACTATTGATCTTTGGGCTGGCTTCTTCTCTATTGTGGGACTGTCTGTGCAGTATAAAATGTTTAGCAGCATCCTTGTCTGCTGCCCACTAGGTGCTGGTAGCACCCTACCCAGTGTGACAACCACAAATATCTCCAGACATTGACAAAAGCCCCCCGAGGAGCAGAATCACACCCAACTGAGAACCATTGCTCTAAAGTGTTGTTGAGAAAGACGATTAAATAAGATGATGAGGAGACACCATTTTTCCTGATAAATAGTTGGAGTCAATTATAATCAGTCAATTATTTCCTGATAGAATGTCATCTTGACTGTGTCATGGCAGGGGGCTCCCCACATACCCCTCCATACCCCGAGACACTCCATGCATCTCTTCTTCCAGCAGGCAGTGAGCCCACCATTAGAGATTAACTTGGGACACTGGATGCTTAGAAGGACAGGTCCAGGAGAGAGCCACAGCAGGTGTCTTGGGCACCTGGAGGCGTGTGGAGCTCTGATCACCCTAAGTAGACATGGGAGGTCCCAGACTCACAGGCTATTCTTACATTTCCTCACTCTGCCTTACCCAAAGTTTCCAGATCATCAACAATAACCAGATTACCCCTAGGATGCAGCCTAGAGCCCAACTCATAGGAAGTGCCTATTATGAGTGAGTGAGCTGGTGGAGGTGGACACGGGGTGACAGTAGGAGCAGCAGTGGCAGTAATGGTCAAGATGGTGGCCATGATGGTGACCTTGGTGGTGGTAGTGGAAGTTCACCCCTTCCTTCCTAGAGAATAAAATGTTCAACCCTATGTGTTCCTTGTCTGCTCATTTCTTACCAGGGGAAAGACAGATTATGAAAACCACACTGGGGGTCAATTGATCTTTCATGCTTGTGTGTGAGAAGGGTGTCAGTGTCCTGAGGTGTGGGGTGGGATTCAGGCAGGAGGGTGGGATACAGACACAGGCTGCACCCCAGGTGCAGGATCCTTGGTACCATAGTACTGTCCCTTCTGCAGGACATACTCTGTGGAGCCAGGACGAGCCAGGATGAGCCCTGGACCTGATGCTGAAGACGCATCTTCCTCTGAGCAAAATCAGCTTATTACTTAATCAGACCAAGTGTCTGCCAGTTGAGACGAGAGTTTAATTGGGAATTTTTCTCCTCTATGACAGTTCAATATTTAATGAAAGTAGTGGTGGAGAGCAAAGGTTAGCACTATCAGAAATTAGAGCTGGTTTTCCCTGGCTCCTCTGGCCCTAGGAGAGCAGTGGGCTCTGCAGTGCCCTCTCAGATGCCTCCTTACGTGGTACCCTCTGCGGCATAAGTGGCTGCAGCAGCAGTCATGACACAGCAGCTTCCCCAGATGCTTGAGTTAAGAACCTGGTGCCTGGAAAGAGCACTAAATAGGGAGTCAGGAGGCCTGGGTTCCAGTCCAGACTCTAAGTGGCCTAAGATGAATTGCCCAACTTCTTTGGGCCTCTCATTTGTAAAATAAGGGAGAGAGGTGGGAGGGAGGGAGACTGAGAGATATCAAGGTGCCTTCGGATCTAACCTACAACGCTGGCTGAAAGTCTAGCTGTGGGTGTGAAAGACCAAAAATTTGCTTCTATTTCCTGGGCCTTTGGGATTACAGTTTAGGGAAGCTGGCAGGAAGGGCAGGGAAGGTTGTTTCATAGGCACAGGCTGGGCCCTCTTAGTCTGGTGAGGGGAAGGGAGAAGAGGAGGGTGACAAGGAGCAGTGAGCTTTTGCCAGGAGCAGAGGGTCCAATGCCCAGGGGAACCTTCCATGTTTGTTGTTTTCATCCAGGCTGTGGGAGGAAGAGTCTGTCTCTCCTGGGAGTTGTTGGGGTGGGTGGGCTGGGTCCACCATACCCCCTTCCCCTTCAGTCCTGTCTCTATGGCCTCTCACAACTTGGGAAGACTTTGGAAGCTCATGTCCCAGTTCTTAGGCTGGCAGTTCAAGGAAGGACACATCCAAGTGGCCAATGAGCCCTTGATACAACCAACGTTCAGCTCTCCTGGTAGTTAAAGAAATGCAAATTAAATCAACAATATACTCTTTGATGGCTTATCAGATTGTCAGAGATGAAAGAGTGACAAGATGCATTGTTGGCTTGAGTTCAAGGACTCACCCATAATCTTCACCTTGTGGGATGTATCTCAGGAAACTAATGAGGGATGCAGGTATTACCTCCAGTAGAAAAAGCCTGGGAACATCCTGGGGTCAGGTCCGTATACCATGGCTCATCTACTCAATAAAATACCCTGCAGCCATTAGAAGTGATGTTTTATCATATTTGTTGAATGGAAAGATATTCTCAATATTTTTTTGTTGTTCCTACTGAGTCTGGGGTCTCACTCTGCCACCTGGGCTAGAGTCCAGTGGCACAATCACGGCTCATTGCAGTCTTGACCTCTTGGGTTCAGGCGATCCTTCTGCCTCAGCTTCCTTAGGGACTACAGGTGTGTACCATCATGCCAGGATTATTTTTTGATTTTTTTGTAGAGATGTGCTCTCACTGTATTGCCTAGGTGGGTCTTGAACTCCTGGACTCAAGAGATCCTCCTGCTTCGGCCTCCCAAAGTGCTGAGATTACAGGCGTGAGCCACTACGCCCAGCCCCAATTTGTTTAATCCTCAAAGTGGTGAAGTATATTTCTTTTTTTCTTTTTTTTTTGAGTTGGAGTCTCACTCTGTCGTCCAGACTGGAGTGCAGTGACGGCTCCCGGCCACCACAGCCTCTACCTACTGGGCTCCGGCAATCCTTCCGCCTCAGCCTTCCAAGTAGCTGGAACTACAGCCGCGTGCTACCATGCTCAGCTAATTTTTGATTTATTGTAGAGATAAGGTCTCACCAAGTTGCCCAGGCGGGTCTCGAACCCGCGGGCTCAGGCATTCCACTCACCTCAGCCTCCCAAAGGCGCAGGATTACAGGCTGAGCCACCGAGCCTGGCTTGAAGTATATTTCTACTTGGCTAACTTATGTACATACAGAAAAAAATCTAGAGAGGCAAAAGCCAACGTGTTAACTGTGTATTTGTGGGTTCTTTATTCCCTGTCCTTTTGTTTATTTCTGTTGTCTCAGTGTATACTTGAGTTTTGCCTAATAGGTAGAATCAAGAGAACAAAAAAATATTTTTAATGGAAAAAAGCACTTACGAGAGCCTGCTGATGATCTGAGTTATGCAGTTCCTGGGAGGCTAGGTCAGGGGAAAGGCCCTGAGAGCTCCCCTGGCCACAGCCTGTGTGTTGGCAAGGGGCCGGGCTGGTGTGAGAGATTAATCTCAATCTACCATCCGCTGTGTCACCGTCTATTTCTGGAGAGTGGCAGCTCTTCACCCTTTCCAGCTCTGGTGTCAGCTGCTGGGGAGAAGTCATCATTCAAGGAGAGAGAGTCTGGAGAGGTGGTGACAGGCAGGACACACCAGGCCACTCTGCACAAGAGAGATGCCTGTCTCTTCTGAGTGTGCTCAGGAAGAGAAGGAAGACGTGATTGTGAAGGGTGTGAACTGTGGACCCCACTCTGCCTGGGGCAGAAAGAGATGGAGCCCACTTTGTTTTTTGTGGAAGGCAGATATGAGTTGGAAGAAGACCCATAAAAAGGCAAAAGTGAAGGCCAGGTGCGTTGGCTCACACCTGCAATCCAATCACTTTGGGAGTTCAAGACCAAACTGGGCAACATAGTGAGACCTCATCTCTACAGAAAATTAAAAAAATTAGCCTGGCATGGTGGCACATACCTGTAGTCCCATCTACTTGGGAGGCTGGAGCAGGAGGATCACCTGAATCCAGGAAGTCGAGGCTACAGTGAGGCATGATCATGCCACTGCACTCTGGAGGGACAGAGTGAGACCCTGACTCAAAAATAAAATAAAATAAAAGTTAGGCAGTCAGCTTCCTGCCAGTTGAGCCTGCCCATTGGGTTGTCTCTGAGGAGTGGAGCTGATCTACCCCTGAAGCACATGGTTTTGTAGGACAGCTGGACAGTTAAGTGATTTGTGGCTGTGGGACAAAGGCTGACAGGACAGGTGTCCAGCTCATTCTTGAATTCCACTGCCCTGTAAGCCATCTATTGGGCCTCTTGAGTGTAAACAACAGAAGCTAGCTCTGGCTTTTGCAGGCAAGGAAGGATTGTATTGCAGGATACCAGGTAATTCACAGGATGGAAGGGGAGCACAGAACCAGTGGACAGTTCCTCCGGGGTGGGCCTGTTGGCTGGACTGAATGGGTCCCAAGCATCTCTTTGGTTCGTCCACTCAACATTCAGTGTCCTGGCACAGAGAGACCCTGGCCCACAGTGGGTTGGGTGCTGACCCGTGGTCAAAAGAGGAGCATGTTTTTAAAGAAAATTGCACCAAGACATACCCAATGGGTGATAGGTATTGCCCAAAAGAAAACTGGGAGCAGCTCCAGGAGAGATGGAGGATGAAAAACCCCAGGCAACAGGTGACTATTAAATTTGTCAGTGGTCCCCAATCTTTTTGGCATCAGGGACCAATTTCATGGAAGACAGTTTTTCCATGGATGGGATGGGGGAGGATCATCAGGCATTAGATTCTCATAAGGAGCACGCAACCCAGATCCCTCACAGTTGCAGTCTACAATAGGGTTTATGAGAATCTAATGCCGCCGTTCATCTGACAGAAGGCGGAGCTCCACTCGCCTGCCACTCACCTCCTGCTCTGTGGCCCAGTTCCTAACAGACCACAGACTGGTACAGGTCAGCAGCCCAGGGATTGGGGACCTATGAAATATGTGACACCCGGAGAGGGTTGAATTGTATCCCCCCAAGAAGATATGTCCATGTCATAACCCCTGGAACCTGTGAATGGAATCTTATTTGGAAAATGCGTCTGCAGATGGAAGTAAAGATCTGGAGGTGAGGTCATCCTGGATGGAAGGTAGGACTTTCCTAAATCCAATGGCAGGTGTCCTAGTAAGAAAACCAGAGGGAAATTTGAAAGAGAGACACAGAGCAGAGGCCATGTGGAGACAGAGGCAAAGGCTGGAGTGATGGAGTGACGCCACTACAAACCAAGGAATGTCAAGAGCCACCAGAAGCTAGAAGAGGCAAGGATGGGTTCTCCTCAGAACCTTCAGAGGGAGCCCAGCCCTACAGACACCTTAATTTCAGAATTCTGGCCTCCAGAGCTGTGAGAGAATACATTTGTCTTAAGCCACTTAGTTAGTGGTAATTTGTAACAGCAGCCCTAAGAAACAAACACCCTCCCCCCATCCAAGCCCTTTAGAATGACCTCTTCATGCTCTTTCACTGAGTTATCTGGGCTTAGACCTCCAATGGAGGTAGCATGGGCCCCAAGCCAGGTATCCAAATCCACCAAGCAGCTTTGGTATAATTACACAACCCTCTGGGTCTTAGTGTCCCTACAATAACTTGTGCAAGCATTCTTAAGGCAACAGGGGAGTGCACTGACCACTTGCATGTGCTCCAGGGTCAGACTGCCTGATTCCAGATCCTGGCTCCCCCATGCTTAGCTGGATAACCATAAGCAAGGAACACAGCCATTCAGTTTTCTGGTCTGAAGGAAGGATGAAAGATGATCCTGATGGACCCAGGGCCGTCATAGTTGCAGCCGCAGAGTTTGTTTTGTGCATGAGAGGAGTGGAGGCCATGTAGGGTGCTTAGAAGACTATCTGGCATGTGGCGAGGCTGCAAGAGGGGTGAACTGATCTGTCCCCACTGTTTGTGGGGACTCTTTGTCTTTATTCTACCTGTTTCCAAAGAGCAATGAGAATGCCCACCTCCCCAGAGAGAAAAGTATGGGAGAAACATACACAGCTTCCATCTCCTCCTGGAGAGTTGCAAGTTATCTGCTGATGAGCTTGGGAGAAGGGACTTTTGTCTTACAAGGGAGGACACTTTGCATGTCCAGCACTCTTGGCCACTGGGGGTCGGTCTGTCTATTAGGGGAGATGGTTTCAGAAGCCCTCTGTGGCCAAAGGTCAAGCCGTGTTCTCTGATCCTGTCTTTATTCATGTTCATTCAAAAATATTGTTTGCAAGTTCTAGGTACTAGAAATACAGAAGGGAACAAAACAAAATTTGGACCTCAGAGTCAACGTGTGAGTGGGGAGGGGCAGAGAAGCAGAAAATAAACAAATACATAAAGAAAAATAAAGCAGGAAGGTGGGTGGAGAATGGTGGTGGAGATGGGGAGAGTGGTTGCTTTGAACAGGGGCAGGGAGGCTGCTCTGAGAAGGTGACCTCTGAGGAGACATCTGAAGAAAGGAAAGGAGAGGGCCAGGCAGAGGGAGCAGGTGCAAAGGTCCTGAGGTAGGCCTGTGTTAGTCTGAAGAACAGCAAGCAAGATGGAGTGGACAAGTTAGTGGGGTGGCAAGGATTGTGGATCTCCAGAGAGATGAGTGACCCCTGGGGCACATGTTGGGCAGAGAAATGGTGAGATGTACTTAGGATAAATCTCTACACACACGCACACTCCATTGGTTCTGTTTCGCTGGAGAACCCCGACTTAGTACAGGCACGCTTCTCAGACACAGGCGCAATCTGAAACCTGAAAAATATAAATAATACTAATGACAGGGTTTCCAAGCATGTTTGGTGGTGAGGCACCATGAGAGCTTTCCGGATATCCCTTGTTTCATGCTCACAGTGTCATCTTGAGGGGGTACGCAGGGCAGCCAGGAGTCTGTTTTAACCTTCATGGGCGGCATTTCCATGTCTGTGTGTCATGTGTCCAGGGAGCCCTTCTCCTGACCAGGATGTGCCAGTGGCTTGACCTTCCCAGTCTGTCCAACTCAGAGCCTGAGGATCAGGAGGGTTGCTGGAGAGTTCTAGGGTATCCCTTTAAAAGACACCCTGCCTAGAGGGAGCACGTTCTGGGGTGCTGGGCTGGGTTTGTGTAGGCCTGGGACTCACTGCCTGGGAGAGTTGGGTGGAACTGTGTAATGGTCAAACCCTGGAGCCAGACTAGCTGGGGTCAGTCCCAACTCTGGCATTTTCTTGCTGTTGGCCTTGGGCAAGTCACTTGCCCTATCTGTGTCTGTTTGGTCATCTGTAAAACGAAGCTAATTAAGAGTAGCCTCCTGAACAGGTCGGCCTGAGGAATAAATGAGGCCAACATGTTTTGTGAAGCCACAAGTATGCTGGGCATACACCAGGTGCATGTAAGTATTGGCTTTCCTTCGCTATTCTTAACTCAGACAGCTGAGACATGGGTCAGAAAAGGAGAACATTCCAAAGTCAAGTGGAAAATCTCAAGGACACCCTTCCCCACCAACACGTGCCCCAGGCCTGCTCATCTTCTCACTGCCCTTGTTGATGCTCTCTCAAAGCCCCCACTGTGGGCTTCTCCAGGTTGCTCTTGTACGGCTTTTCACTTTCTATCTGAAGCATCGTTATTTGGACACATGACCTAATGCCTCTCCTGTTATCCCTAAGCCCCTTGAGGCTAGGGTCACCTCTCTCTGTCTCTTCCTTCCCTCCCTCATTCCTTCCTTCCTTCTGTAGCCTTCATGGCACCTAGCATAAAGCCTCACCTAGTTGTTTAATGCAGAATTAAACCATTTAATAACTAAATGTGCACTTAGTAACTAAGAATAGGCTTGTCTTCAAAGGTTATTGTTTTAGTCTCCACAGACCGCTATAACTAAATACTGTAGACCGAGTGGCTTCAAGGACAGACATTTATTTTCTCACCATTCTGGAGGCTGCAAGTCTGAGGTCAGGGTGCCAGCAAGACTGGGTTCTGGTGAGGACTCTCTTCCTGGCTTGCAGACAGCTGCCTTCTCACTGTATCCTCACATGACAGAGGGAGAGGGAAAGGGAGAGGGAAAAGGAGGGAGGGAGGAGAAGAGAGATGGGGGAGATATAGAGACGGGAGCTCTCTGGTGTCTCTTCTTGCAAGAGCACTAATCCCTTCAGGAGGGTTCCATCCTCATGGTCTCATCTAACCCTGATTACCTCCCAAAGGCCTCCACCTCCAAATACCATTACATTGGGGTTAAGGCTTCAACATATGAATTTTGGGGGTGCACAAACATTCAGTCCATAATAGCTACCTACTTAGCAGAGCATTTCAGTCAAAAGCAATGGTTCTTAACCAAGGGGAATTTGCCCTCCCCACCCAGAAGACATGTGGCAATGTCTGGAGCCATTTTTGAGTGTCACGCTGGGGTGGGGACGCGCTCCCGTCTGGTGGATAGAGGCCAAGATGCTGCCAGACATCCTACTGTGCACACAACAGCCCCTGTATCAAAACGATCCTGCCCTGAATATCAGTAGTGCCCAAGTTGAGAAACCCTAGTCTAAGCTAAGGTCCTCTAGAGGCGGTGGGTGGGGGTGGGGGGAGTCCCAAAGTCAGATTATGCCAACTCCAGGGTTCTGTGGTTGGCCTCACAGCCTTTTTAGATGGCTTCAGTAGCAGTACCCTCCGCTTTCTGCAGGATCCTGTCTGCTGGCTAACTCTATCCAGCTCTTCTTATTCCTCTGCCCTTCATGAGCTATGAAAACCCATGAAGCCAGTGTATCTTATGACAGCTCCACGGAGCATCTTTGTTCCGAAGTCCCCCACCCCTGGTAGGCTTGTGTGCAGCGTTTTTCAAACAAGTCCACTTTTTCTAGCCACAGATAAATGTGAGATGACATTTTCTAAATTTGTCGCTTTGTAAAAATGCCAAGACTAATCTCAAGATACAAAGAACACTGTGGAAATCAGAATTGACTGGAGAATTTGTGTCCAGCAAGGGTCGAATTAAACAGCAAGCGCTGTAGGCCTGTGTTGCTGTGTTGTGGTTGTTTCCAGTTTCCAGTTAATACTGCTTACTGAAGACAAGGATTTCTTTCTTTTCTTTTCTTTTTTTTTTTTTTTTTTTTGAGTCTGAGTCTCACTCTGTCACCCAGGCTGGAGTGCAATGGCAGAGGCATGGTTACCACAGCCTCCACCTGCTGGACTCAGATAATCCTTCTGCTTCCAAGTAACTGGAACCTACCATGAGTCAGGCACTGTTCCAAGTAATCTTCCAAGTAACTGGAACTTACAGACGTGTACTACCATGCCCAGCTAATTTATTTATTTATTTATTTATCTATTTATTTATTGGAGAGACAGTGTCTCGCCATGTTGCCCAGGCTGGTCTCACACCCCTAGGCTCAGGCAATCCTCTCATCTTGGCCTCCCAAGTGCAGGCATGAGCTACTGCACTTGGTGAAGACAAGGATTTCTAGAAAGTTTCTCTATCTAAATAATTACCTGTTGCAGATAAACTGGTGGCCTTTGAAACTGCTTGTGCTTCAAGCTGTCTGTTGGCGTCCATCTCATTTATTTTCATAACATCTTTTGGCTGCTAAGAGGAGGGCGGTTGATTGATTTTTCCATTTTTTCTGTTGAAAAAATCAGGGTTTGCAAAGGAACTCCAACAGAACTCTGTCTTAAGACTCTCCTGTTTTAGTCAAATGCATTTTACAATGTTAGAAGATTTGGCCTCTTTAAGAGAAAGAAACAGTCAAAAACTATAATCAAGGGTCAATTGGGGAAGTCTGTAGAGCTCTAGTCCAGCTAATTCCTTGGGTCTTTAAAGCAGGCACTGATTCAGGGAGAGGAGGGAAGTACAGAGTCTGGTTGCTAGGCAACAGTTCCCACGGGGAGGAAAGCATCTGTGGATTGGCTGTAGACGACATAAAAGATAGACCAGGACAGCAGGACAGCGGAAGCTCAGAACTCTTCCTCCATCTTCTGTGTCTGAGCTGGAGAAGAAAAGACACACAGGAAAAGAGCCCAAGTAGTGCAGGGCTGCTGAGTAATTAGCAGAACTGCTCTTTGCAGGACTGAAGCCAGCTAATTAGTGAGGTGTGAAGACATCATTCTGACTTTCAGATAATGCTGGAAATGGGTTGCACGTGAGCTTTTTGAAACCTGGTAGCACTAAAAAAGAGAGTAAGTGAAGATTTTCCTGAGTTGAAAGGAAGCCAAAGGCAAGCAGAGGCTGAAGGCAGTCAAGCTTCATGTCAAAATGGCAACCTGACGTCTCTCTGGTTTCTCCCACTGTATTAACCAAAGGATAAGAAAAAGCCTCCAGAGACAAATGCCTGGATTCATGTTCTAGCTCCACCACTGTGAAGCTGCACTGCTAAAGGCAAGCTAGACAAATACTCTGTGCTTCAGTTTTCTTATCCATCAAATGGGCATAATATCAGAACCTATCTCATAAGGTTATTGTGAGAATTAAAAGTAAATATGTAGGTAGCACTTAAGACAGTGTCTGTACAGAGTAAGTGCGATGTGAGTGTTAGTTACTCCTGTTTTATTTTTCTCTTACAGATCAGAAACAGAAGATCTGAGATCTTTATGCATTCTAATATTATGCATTCTCTTATAACCAAGGTTTGTAACATCATGGCAGTCATTTAAGTTTGTACATGGTTTGTGCTGTGTATCGGTCAGGTTGGATAGATTATGCTTAGGAACAAACAGTCTTTAGCAGTTCAACATGACACAAGCTACGTCTCTGATTCATGTCCAGTGAGGGCTGATGGTAGGATGGGGGGATTTGTTCATAATATTTATTCAGAGGCCTAGGTCATCAGGGACTTTGTGTCAACACATGTTTGAGTTTCCCACCTCGAGTTTCCCATGCTAAGTTCTCCTCTTCTCACTTTGCTGCTTCTGGTTACATAGTGTTCCCTGAATGCCAAACCCTTTCTCAACTTGTCTTCTCTGCCTAGAATGTTCTTCTCATGGCTGGTTCCATCTCATCCTTTAGACCTTAGCTGAAATACTTCCTGACCACCCCATCTAAAGATACTCCGTTTTCTCAGACATTCTTTATTATTTCACCCTGATGTTTCATCCTAAACATTTTATGTATATCTTGAGCTACTCATTTATTGTTTTAAACATAAGTTGCCTGAGGACAGAGGCTTTGTTTTGTTCACTGCTGCATCCTCAGGGCCTAGTACATAGCAAATGCTAAAAAAAAAAAAGGTAGCATAAATGAATGTCTGTTTTCTCCCCTAGAATTTAAACATCCTGAGAGTAGGGCTCTTATTTGCCCTGTTTGTCATCAGTCCTTTGACCCAGGTGAAGTACTCAATATATTTGTTGAATAAATATTTGAGTATCTGGAGGGCCACCTCTCATGCCTCAGCAAAGTCTCCTGCTAGGCTCAAAACAAGTGGATAGAGGGTGTAGAAGTTACTTGCCTGCACTTCTTGCAGCTGTACCTTTATTCACCTGATGGCAGATGGGTTCCTCAAGTGAGATAGCTTAGTGATAAGGGAACAGTCACTGGGGGATCTTTATAAGCCCATTACAAAAGAGTCTGTCCCTCTCCACCAGCTGACCAGCAACTTTTGTCACTACCACTTGATGGCAGTCATGGGAGGAAGCATCAGTTTCCTATGTTCCTATCTCCCACACCCCCTGCTTTATCTTCTTGGTGCTCCTTCCCATTCTCTTTCTTTCCAAGGCATATTGGCGACAGGCCAGGTCTTTGGAGCCAGATTGCTTAAGTTGGAATCCAGGTTCAGTCACTTACTAGCTGTGCAGCTTTGGGCAAGTTACTTGACCTTTCTGAGCCTGTTTCCCTATCTGTAAAATAGGGATGATATTAGGACCTAACCCATGATGTGGTTGTAAGGATCCAATAGATTAATATAGAGTTCAAGTGTTTAGAACAGTGCCTGGCTCATGGTTGGTTCCATGTAGCATTTATTATTGTTGTTGATATAAAGCAAGAGGCTGGGTGTGGTGGCTCATACCTGTCATCTCAGCACTTTGGGAGGTGAGAGGATTGCTTGAGCCCAGAAGTTTGAGACCAGCTTGGGTAACATAGTAAGACCTCATCTCTACAAAAAATGAAAAAATTAGCCAGGGTGGGGGCACACACCTATAGTCCCAGCAAATTGAGTGGCTGAGGCAGAGGGATCGCCTGAGCCTAGGAGGTTGAGGCTATGGTGAGCTGTGATCCTGCCACTGCACTATAGCCTGGGCAACAGAGTGAGACCCTGACTTAAGGAAAAAAAAAGATAAAGCACTTTCTCAGCACACACTCAGTTGTGATATTTTTCTAGATTAGAAGGCTTGAAACTTCTTAAATTAGTCAAACACTCTTCAAGTGAAATCATAAAGACAACCCAACAGACAAAAATGTCGAAAAGGACTCCTCTGGCCCTCTTAGGAAGGCAACCAGAAAATGATGCTTTTTAAAGTGTACCTCAGGGCCTGCAGCATCAGAATCACCTGGTAGCTAGAACTACTTATTAATAATGCAGAGTTGGGCCAGGGTGGTGGCTCACGCCTATAATCCCAGCACTTTGGGATACCGAGGTGAGAAGATTGCCTGAGTCCAGGGGTTCAAGACCAGCCTGGGCAACTTGGCGAGATCTCATCTCTACTATTAATCAAAAAACTTGGCTGGGTGTGGTGGCTCATGCCTATAGTTCCAGTTACTTGGAAGGCTGAGGTGGAAGGATCACCTAAGCCCAGCAGGTCGAGGCTACAGTAGCTGGGATCATGCCACTGCCCTCCTGCCTGGCAATAGAGTGAGACTTCAACTCAAAGGAAAAAAAATGCAGAGTTGGCCGGGAGCAGTGGTTCAAGCCTTCCAGCAATTTGGGAGGCCAATGTGAGAGAATTGCCTGAGTCCAGGGATTTGAGACTAGTCTGGGCAACTTGGTGAGACCGTGTCTCTACAATATATAAAAAAAAGCTGGACATGGTGGCTTGCACATGTAAACCCAGCACTTTGGGAGGCAGAGATGAGAGGATTGCCCGAGCCCAGGGGTTTGAGACCAACCTGGGCAACTTGGTGAGACCTCGTCTCTACAGTAAATAAAAAAATTAGCTGGTCATGGTGGCACACGCCTGTAATCCCAGCTACTTGGAAGACTGAGGTGGAAGGATCTCATCTCTACAAAAAATGAAAAAATTAGCCAGGGTGGGGGCGCACACCTATAGTCCCAGCAAATTGAGTGGCTGAGGCAGAGGGCCAGCAGGTCGAGGCTGTGGTGGTCATGAGTGTGCCACTGCACTCCAGCCTGGGCAACAGAGTGAGACTTCAACTCAAAAAAAAATAAATGCAGAGTTTAGGGCCCCACCATAGGCCTCCTGAATCAGATTCTCTGGGGCTGGCATCTGGGAATCTGCATTGTAACAACCTTTCGGTGATTCTTAAGAATAAAAGCTTCATCCAATCTTCTAAGTACCAAGTACTACTTGAGGGCCACCTTCAGATACATCCATATGCCCACACTCTGTGAAGGGAAAATCCTCTTGGGGCACTGGGGTTCCTACATGCCTTACTAATTCTCTGTTCATCTTCTCCCTGAGAACACTGCAAATTGGTCTAACTTGGGAAATGGCATTGCAGTTGGAGCGTCCATCCACTAGTGGGCGCTGTCCCCAACCCACTGCATCTGCCCCAACCTCCCTGCCTCCCTACCCCTAGCCATGGCTGGCTACGACCCAGGTCTGGATTAAGGTCTACAGAAGTCCTAAACCCAAAGCAGATTATGGTGCCCTTCCAATCCCACCCCAAGTGATTCAAAATCAAGAGTACTAAACCTTAAAATAGGTCAAGGGAGACCAGTGCATTCTGATTTTCTCCCATGATTACTTTGAGATTTTAAAAAAAGTTTATATTCCATTCAAATTAGGTTTTTCCTCCTTTTGTATTTGGGGAGATGGTCCCGCTCTGCTGACCTTGTGAGCATCTCCCTGGTCAACTTTTAGGCAACCCCGAGCTGCAGCCTCAACCTCTCTCTCCTTCTGCCTGCCTTTTTTCAGGCTCTGAAGAAATCCAGTGCTCCCTGCCCATGGAGAGCAGGCGAATATCACTGCATGAGCTGTCAGAGGCCAGCTTCAGCGAGTGCAAGTTCAGCCTGTCGCTCACAGACCTGTTCATCATCATCTTCTCCGGTGTGGCGGTGTCCATCGCGGCCATCATCTCCAGCTTCTTCCTGGCCACGGTGGTGCAGTGCTTCCAGAGGTGTGCCCCCAACAAAGACACCGAGGATGAAGATGAGGATGAAGATGACTGAGATGCCTCCTTCTGTTCCTCACTCTCCCGTGCCCGAGCCAGCGGCTCCTCTCCAAGATGGGAAGAAGATGCCAAAAATGGAAAAGCACCGGCCACCGTCCATGAACAGAACAGAGCCTGCTTCGTGTCTTGGCCCCTGGGTGTGCCCACTGGGACCATTGATCTCAGAGTTTAGAATCAGCAGAGCAGAGAAGTCCAGGAAGATCTCTCAGGTGGAGGTGTATATCTGGGAAGAAGATGTCAGAGGCAGGTTTCATAGGTGATGGCTGAAAACCTCCCTGGGAGATGTGAAGACTTGTGGCCTTTGATGACAAAGATGATTCTGTGCCATTCTTTCTCTGGCCTGGACTGGGAGATCTTGAAACCTTTCCTTCCTCCCAAGAAACAGGAGCTCAAACAGTGGGATTCAAATTCAGACCCTGCTCCATTGCAGCAAAAATCCTATTCCTTATATAATAGGCCTCAGCAATTTGGGGATGTTATACTGAGAACTAATAAACCCATGTTCAATAAACTGAATGTTTGTGTCTCCCCAAAATTCATCTGTTGAATCCTAATTCCCAATGCGATGGTATTTGGAGGTGGTACCTTTGGGAGGATGTCATGAGAGTGAGTCCCAAATGATGAGATTAGTACCCTCATAAAAGAGGCTCCAGAGAGCTCCCTCACCAACTCCCACCACTTGAGGACAGGAAGACAGCTGTCCATGAACCAAGAAGCTGCCCTCACCAGAACCCAACTGTACTGACACCCAGATCTCAGGCTTCCAGCCTCCAGAACCATGAGAAATAAATATCTGTTGGTTGTAAGCCACTCAATCTCTGGTATTCTGTTGTAACAGTTGAATGGGACATCATTTTTTCACTAAAATGGCACCACGAAAAAGCTGAGAACTAGCTGGGCGCAGTGGCTTACGCCTATAGTCCCAGCACTTTGGGAGGTGGTGGTGAGAGGGTTGCCTGAGTTCATGGGTTTGAGACCAGCCCAGGCAACTTGGCGAGACCTCATCTCTACAATAAATCAAAAACATTAGCTGGGCGTGGTGGTACATGCCTGTAGTTCTAGCTGCTTGAAAGACTGAGGCGGAAGGATTGCCTGAATCCAGCAGGTCGAGACTGCAGTGGTCAGGAGCATGCCACTGCACTCTAGCCTGGGCAACAGAGTGAGACTCCAACTCAAAATAATAAAAAAAAAAAAGCTGAGAACTGGTCAAAAGGTGTTTGTTGCTAATTTTAGCAAGTAGATTGGCAAGTCTTTTATTGACAGGACACAAACTCTGATCCTTATCCTAAGAGGGAGCAACTAGCAGAGGAAGGATAGTTGCTTTGTACGATTGTGATGGTCTCTCTGCAGAGTAATCTTTCTCTCTGAAGTTCAGTCGGGTTGTTCCCCTCCCTAAACACCTTCCTAAATCTGTTCTCAGTCAAATAATGCTTGACCATTCTCTATTGCTGGCACAGCTCCAGACATGTCATCTCCAGAACTTTCAGTACACTTTTCTGGAGGCCAGGATTCCAATCAGCAGGTTGCCCTGGATCAACCAAATACTAAAAAAAAAAAATCCATTTGGACTTGGCCTCTGAAAACCTCCATCAGTAGCCTTAGGGGGTGTATGACATTTCTTTGGCACACAGGCTGTGACAGGCAATGTTTTTCAGGATGTGGAACCCAGCACTATGGTTCAGGGGCAATATGAAACAAACAAGTCTTTGCCCCAGCGGGTTAATGCAAGATGATGTTTGTTAGCAGCATTGGACCAAGCTGGGGGCTAGACTTGGATGAGGGGCTTCCAAGAAGCTCCTAGATAATTTTTGAGAATCACTCCTCCATTGTTTCCTGTAATATATCCCTATGTTTACTTTCTCCACTGCTGCTTTCCATCTTTGCTTTCATAAATAGTTAGCACTTGCTAAGAGCCAGGCTCTGGTCCAGGCACTGTGGATAGGAACTGAGTAGGAAAGACACATCTCTGTGTTCTAGAACCTTACATTCTCAGGAGTAGGACAGAAAACAAACTGGGAGCCAGATTGTCATTGCAAATAGAGATAAGAATCATGAACCTATGACAGAGAGTCACTGGTGGGAGCCACTTTGGATTAGGGAGACAGGCATGTTGGGGTTCTCCAGAGAAACAGAAGTCAAAGAAGATAGATACAGAGATGTATGCTAAGGAATGGGCCTATGAAACACTGAAGGCAAGTCCCACAAACTGCAGTTAGCAAACCGGTTACAGAAGAGCCTGTGGTTTAGTCCCAGACCAAAGGCAGGAGAAGACCCAGCTCAGCAATCATGCAGAGAAAAAGTAGTTTCTCCCTTCCTCCACCGTTCTGTTTTATTTAGGCCCTCAGTGGACTGAGGCTCAACACACTGGGGAGAGCCATCTGATTTACTCAATCTACCTATCCACATTCAAATCTCATCCAAAAACACCCTCACGGACACAACCAGAAATAATGTGTTATGAAATATCTGGGTACCCCACGACCCAGTCAAGGTGACATATAAAATGAACCATCACATCCCAGAAGGTCTATGAGTGGGTGACTTTTGGGCTGAGGATTGCCTTTTTCTCTCAACTCCTTACTTCTCTCCCTCCCTTCTTTCCTATTCTTCCACTCTCTCTACTCTTCCTTTCCCCTTGTTAACTTTGAGGAGACTCTTGGTCACCCCTCTGCTCCCCATCATTGTGGGCCCCAGCAGAGGGGATTCCTGGTTCAGAAGGTGTTCTCTCACAGAATCTCTGGCCGGGTAGAGAAGGAAGCAGCATCTTCCAGAACTCCATGGCAACCTCAGCACTCAAGAGAGCCTCCTGTGTGGCCTCCAATCTTTGGTGCGGGTAATGTTTCCCTCAAAAATATGGCCGGGCGTGGTGGCTCACACTTGTCATCCCAGCATTTTGGGAGATAGAGGCAGAGGTGAGAGGACTGCCTGAGCCCAGGAGTTCGAGACTAGCCTGGGCAACTTGGCAAGATCTTGTCTCTACAATAAGTCAAAAAATTATCCAGGTGTGGTGGTGCTCGCCTGTGGTTCCAGCTACCTGGAAGGCCGAGGCAGAAGGGTCACCTGAGCCCAGCAGGTTAAGGCTGCGGTGGCCATGAGTATGCCACTGCACTCACTCCAGCCTGGATGGCAAAGTGAGACTTCGAGTCAACAAAACAAAAAACAAAGAGACAATATAGGCAAACTGAAATTGATCACCATGAGCCATTACACTGTTTGAATTCCTGCCTAAAGTTTCCAGCCATCATTCACACATCACTACATTACATCATTAATGGGAGTGAGGTTTCCTAGAAAAGGTTTTCAATCAGGAGAGAGGGAACTCTTCTCTGACACTGGACCCCAGAATGGAAGATTTTAGAAGAGATCATGGAGGGATGACAAGGGGCTCAGAAACTGGGAGTCTGAGACACAAAACAATCTAACGTCAGCCTCTCCCCAGGCTGACCATGGAATCAGCTGAGACTTTTGCGGGGTTGGAAGTGCTGCCATGGCCTGCTCCTCACCCCAAGAGCACCGCTACCAGTGACACAATGAAAGGCTCAAACCCCACTGGGCCCAGCCAAAGTCGTGTGTTTCTTCCAGAATCCTAAGGAGATGGTGCCCTAAGCTGGGGAAATAGCAGTAGACCCTTGTTCTAATAGATTCTGATGCATGAATTCCCACTTAATGAGTCTGCTTTATTCTTTCAGTCTGCCTCAGGTAATTTGTGCTGGTCAGCAGGCTCAGTGTTACCTTAGAAGGCACAAGCCCTGCATGGTGTAGGGGCTGGGGGTTATTCACTGAATGAATTAGTGTTTAGGGAGGGGCAACGACTTCTGCTGACTGCATGCCAGAGTTTTAGAATGAGCATGATTCTTGGGAAGAAAAGGAGCTTTAAAATACTGCCAGTTGAAATGGTCACTTACTGCCTGGATATAAAATTTCTGTAAAACGCTGGGGACACTGGGGACACGGGGAGGACATCTGCAGTCAGGTCCAAGAAAACATACTGACCAGAACCACAGTTCACGGGGAAAATGCCGTTTGACATATTACATTGCACAAATAATAGGCAATGATCCTCTGACTTTCCAGAGGATCTGAAGTTATTATTATGAACAATGACAATGCAACATACTAACTGAGGCTCTCTTTCACATCTTCAAAGGTGTCATTGGGTCTTAGTTCAAATACCACCTGCCCAGAGTCAACCTCATTACACCTCCCCCTATATTATTTTCAGTACAGCTTGTACCATCATCAGATCTCTTTGGTTACATATGTATTGTCTACCTCCCTGGACTAGATCTTGACTTTCCCAAGGGCAGGGAGTTGGGCTGCTTGTCCATCATTTAGAACCTTGCCTGGCATGTGGTGGTAGCACAATCAATATACACATTGGTTGCAAGAGCAAACAAACTCCACTGCCATTTAAACCTGGCCTTCCAAGTCATTAAGAGGGTACTTTCACCAAGGTAACTGAATAGGACATTTTCTTTACAGTTTATCTTCATTTATGACTTGTAAATATTTAGGTGAAGGGGTGTGGAGGATATTTGTACTCTGGTCCTGGCCACAAAGATATTGCAGGTGGGCCCGGGCACAAGAGCAGGAACCAAAGGGTGGCCACATGCCCTAGTTCTGTCTCAGACCCAAAACCACTTCAGCTTTCCCACTTCTGGAAGAAAGACTAAGAAATGTATGTGCACAGATTGGTTTCTCCAGGGACAGAGAAGGGTTTGCATGAAACTCTCTCCTCTTCCCCTTCCACTTCCTCCCTCCTTCTCCGTACTCCTCCACCTCCTCCTCCCCCAGATGGCCAAAGTTACAGGCACAAATTCTAGGTGCAGTCAGTGGCTGGGGGCGGGTAATTTTTCCAACTCTTAAATTTAACTGGACCCAGAGCACATCCAAACTCTGAGTCTCATTACCATCCTGCGCTCACTGAGCCAGCTACCAGCCCTGTGCCTTGGTCATAAACTCCTTTTTAGTGGCCTCTAGTGGACTTGAGGGTTAAGTAATTTATTATTTGCAAAGTGGTCTGTTCCAGCCCTATGAATTCACCACACTTCACCTCCCCAAAGCAAACCCCTGTGGGTTTCATTTGCCTGCAACCAACAAGGTAGTTTTGTTCTTGAAGTCCCCAAGTCAATAAGCACACATGCAAACTTTAAATTGTCTTTCCGTGGAAAAGATTTTTTAAAAATGAAAAAGAACACTGTTCTTTGCTGTTTGCAAATACAATCTATTTTTTTCATAGTCATACTTTTCCAGGGTATAAGTGAGTTACTATGTTTTGACAATGTGCTTTTTTGGGTAAAATGTCATACCCACATTCAGGACCATTAGCCATGAACTCATTTGCTCTCTGTAGTTCCACTGGGAGTTGAACTGGGAGTTGGTTTCCCACGAATCATTCTTTCAGAGTTTGACGCTCAGTGCAGAGCCCTCAGCCCCATCTGAGCCTCTGACTGTGAATAATCACAGAGTGATGCAATCGTGTGTTATCTGGTCTCCAAAGGAGCCCTCCCATGGAATGTCCATCCTGTCCTCCCAGCCAAGTGGCCTTGGAGTTGCTATGGACTCTTTTGGGGCTACAGTTCCTCCTCTGTGGAACAGAGTCACATTGGCTTCTTCTTTTTTTTTTTGAGTTGGAGTCTCACTCTGTTGCCCAGACTGGAGTGCAGTGGCCGCTCCTGGCCACCGCAGCCTCGACCTTCTGGGCTCCAGCGATCCTTCCGCCTCAGCCTTACAAGTAGCTGGAACTACAGGTGCGCGCTACCACACCCAGCTAATTTTTTGATTTATTATAGAGATGAGGTCTCACCAAGTTGCCCAGGCGGGTCTCGAACCCGCGGTCTCAGGCAATCCACTCACCTCAGCTTCCCAAGGCGTAGGATTATAGGCTGAGCCACTGGCTTCTTAGCAGAGTCAATGAGAGCACAATGAAGTAATGGGAGGGACGGACTGTCCTGCAGACACGGGTTTCCCACCTTCCTCCCCCGGAATCCTGGTCGTGCATCCTTAAGCATTCTCAGGTGTGGTTGCAAAAGGACCATAGCATCAAAACCCAAATCCCAGCATCAGATAACAGAAATCAAAAGCCAGCAGCCTGAAGACCTCAGTCCGCATTTTCACTGTTTTATAACTAGTCCCCAGCCCCCCTGCTATTGGCCTAATGCCTCAGCTGCACTTTGGTGCTTGTGAATCTGCATACATGTCAGAGGTGGCTTCAACATGTGTGACCCACATGTCCCCAGAGTCCACTCACCTAGTCATACAAATGAGGCCACATGAATATCCAAATTATGCTGTCCTGGATATGCTATCCAATGCCTGAATGCAAGAGTTCACCCCAGGAAAAGTGTCCCGTTCCATGCTCCACGGTCCAACCCACAGACACTATGATTTCTGGGATGGTGAGACCCTCTCAGGCTTGAAGCCCAGTCTAACTGGTGTCCACTGGGCATCCAGCATGTGTGCTGAGAGCTCATCCTTACCCTGGGCAGTGTGGTCTCCACTGGCCCTGCTGTGGCTTTTTTGGGAGAGGGGACGGGCAACTTCTCATGCCATCCCTGTCCTGCCCAGACTTTGTTTTGTTTTGTTTTGGTTTTTTTGAGTTGCTGTCTCACTCTATCACCCAGGCTGGAGTGTAGTGGCACACTCATGGCCACCATAGCCTTGACCTGCTGTGCTCAGGTGATCCTTCTGCCTCAGCCTTCCAATAGCTGGAACTACAGGTGTGAGCCACCATGCCCAGCTCATTTTTCTCGATGTATTGTAAAGATTAGGTCTCACCAAGTTGTCCAGGCTGGTCTCAAACCCTTGGACTCAGAAAATCCTCTCGTCTTCACCTCCCAAAGTGCTGGGATTACAGGTGTGAGCCACTGCACCCGCCCTTGCCCAGCTGCCAATCTCTGGGGCTGCCCTCACAGCATGAGTTTCCTTTCAGTCCCTACTCACCCTACAAGGCCACACTGTTTCTCACAGCAATGGAGATGGTGTCCCCTTTGACTTAGGACTAGTTTTCCTAATATTGCCTCAGTTTCTCTGTCTGTCCTATCTCTTCTCTGAACACTAAAACCTCCCTTTCATCAGCCTTCTCTACTCAGGCTTATCAACTTGAGCAATTAAGTTCCCTGGGCAGGGATGTCACTGCCTGAAACCACGGTGCCCAGTCAGCTTCCAATGCCCGAATCAGGCTTTGGTGGGAAAGGACGTTGGTGAATTTGGCACCTCACTCCTCCCTGATCACCAGGGAAGCTGCAGAATTCTGCTGGTGACTGGTAAGCTGTGGGCACCACACACCCTGATAAGCTGCTGCCTGGGATGGCAAGAAGTGCTGGACTGGGTGCCTCCACTAGGCTGTACAGGCACCATGGGACATCTCACCCCCCCTCATGAAATACACCCTCTAATGCATTGTCATCCTGTTTGATGACTTCACAGCACTCGTGGCTGTGTGGCTTTATTGGGTTTTGTTTTATTTATTGTATACTGTTTCTTCTTGCTAGATTATAAAGTAATCCCATGTGCCAAGATCTGCCTTGAGCTTTGCAGAAGCCTAATAAATATTTGTGAAGTGGATGGATGGATACATGGATGAATGGATGGAAAGGTGGGTGAATAGATGGGTGGACTATAGATGGATGGGCGGGTAGATGGATGAATGGGTGATAAATTTCATACGCTTGGCTGGGCTCGGTGGCTCAGGCTGTACTCCCAGCACTTTGGGAGGCTGAGGTGAGTGGATTGCCTGAGCCCGTGGGTTTGAGACCAGCCTGGGAAACATGGCCAGACCTCATCTCTATAATTAAAAAAAAAATTCATACTCTTTCCAAGGATTTGAAAGCCGCACATAACGTGTGGGAAATACATAACGTGTGAGAAATACAACCGAGGATTTACAAGACTCATATTGAGTACATTCTAGAAAAATTCCTCTTTGCCTTGCAGAGGGCATGGATCTAATTCCAGGGCTACAGCAGTGGCATGAGCCACCCATGGTGTTTCCTTCCTTAGCTGTTGCCCATCTCTGCCCTAGCTTGGGCTGCTGATCATGAATGCAAACCCCCAGGCTTCATGCCTGGCCTTTCCTCTGAATAAGTCTGTCAATCAGGTCACCACATCCAGTCGGGCAGTGGCCGCCACCTCCTCTCCTCTGTCAGTTGTCCCGCCTACGTGGCACCGCCAGCCTTGGCATCAGCACTGGGCACTGAGTGATTCCATTTGTGACCATCTGACCCCTAATTACTTCTGTTAATTACTTGGGCAGGCTTTCAGTGCCAAAAGGGCTTTAAACCCAGGGACAGCGGAAAGGAGATGTCCTTCATCTGTCCTTGTCCACCACCTGCCTCTAGAGGCAGGAGCTGGTACACTGTCCAGTTATTCAATTTTCCAAAGATTTGTTCTCTTGGATTCTGAGCCATGACTGAGTCCCGTCTGTCATTTTGATGAGTTTTCCCAAAGAGCTTATTCTCTCACTAATCCTGAATCTTCTGAAGTGACCGATTGCTTGATGAGGGAAACAAGTGTGATGGCAAGAGAGAGGGCGGTAGGGAGAAAGCTCCTGTTATCTGTCATGCAGAATTAACCACTTACATGGTTTGTAGTCCCCTCCTTAATTCCTATGTCCAAGGAAAGACAAGCATCGAGCAACCTAGCTAACAGAATAGGGGCTCAAAGGGGACATACAAACCTACAAATCCCAGGCCAGGTGTGGTGGCTCAAGTCTATAATCCCAGCACTTTGGGGGGCCAATGTGAGAGGAGAGGATTGCCTGAACCTGCGGGTTTGAGACCTGCAGGGGCAACATGGGGAGACCTTGTGTCTACAATAAATCAAAAAATTAGCAGGTTGTGGTGGTATGTGCCTGTAGTTCCGGCTACTTGGAAAGCTTAGGCGGGAGGATCGCCTGAGCCCAGCAGGTTGAGGCTGGGGTGGGCGGGAGTGTGCCTCTGCACTCCAGCCTGGATGATACAGTGAGACTCTAACTCAATAATGACAACAATAACAAAAACAAAGCTACAACTCCCATCACTCCTCAAACCAACACCTGGTGCACATGGGTATCCGTGCCCACTCTTCCTGTGATTCAAGGGAGGGTGTAACAGGTGCCATGCTATAGGGTTTGCACTTTTTTTTCATTTTTTTCTCATTTGTCCTGCAAAAATCCTCTTTATCCTAGATGCTTCTTACTTGGGACTCATTCATTCATTCATTCATTTGTGATTTAAGTATTTACCCCAGGAAAAGCACTGGTCATAGAACAGCAAATAGGGCAAACACAGCCTCTAATGACAAGCAGTTTTCTTTCAGAGAAGAGAAGTAAATAATTGATCACAAAAATGTAATGAGTTACAACAGGAAGTACCGGGTAATCAGGGAGTCCAGCGGAGCTGGTACTATCTCCGGGGTCAGGGGTCAGGAAAAGGGTCCTTGGTGAGAACTGCATGATTCTCAGCATTTAATGACTCTGTCCAAACATCTGTGCTCAGAGATGGTCAAACTCTGAACTTCCAGCTCAGCAGGCTTCTAGTCACAGAAAGCCATGTCCCTAGGGTGACCTAGCCCCTCTTTGAGAGACCTACCTGGGAAGGCTCAGGGCTGCCAGGGGAATGGACTGTTCCAGCTGACACCAGAATAGGCCCCTGAACTCCCTTTCTTAGAGTGTTTACTCCAAGGGGCTTCCAATTTTGAATCCTTCCTCTGCCGCTGTGAGATGCACACATATCTCCTACCACTCAGGATCACCTTTCTCTAGGACCTGGGAGCCAGTCCTTTGAAATGTAATTAGGGGGCCTGGTGTGGTGACTCACACTTATAATCCTAGCACTTTGGGGTGCTGAGGTGAGAGGATTGCCTGAGCCTATGAGTTCAAGACCAGCCTGGGCAACTTGGTGGGACCTCATCTCTATAACAAGTCAAAAAATTAGCTAGGTATGATGGTGCATGCCTGTAGTTCCAGCTATTTGGAAGGCTGAGCCCAGCAGGTCGAGGCTGCGGTGGCCGGGAGGGTGCCACTGCCCTCCAGCCTGGGTGACAGAGTGAGACTCCAACTCAAAAAAAAAAAAAAAAAGGAAAAAGGAAAAAGGAAAAAGGAAAAAAAAGAAATGTAATAGGAAGGGTAGGAGACATATCCCGTGGGAGGATTGTCAGCTCACAGGCACAGCTGGCCTCCCCACAGTCACTGGGACCAACCAACCCTTTGTGATTTTTCGCTTCTCTGGCTCTCCTGAGCCCTGCTCTGCTCCTCCCTCACTCTCCCTTTAAAACACACAGTTACCTCTGCACGCATCAGAATGGAGCTCAGCTCTCACCCCTACTGTTGGAATAAAATGTTTTCACCACTTTAATGAATGCCCGTCTGTGCTTCTCTGACACTGTGGGAGGGATGTTGCCTCTGAAGCTGGAAAGCTGAGCAGGAGTTAGCCAGGCTACGTGGTAAGTGTGGGGCAAGGGGCAGGGGAGAATGTTCTGGCCAGAGAATAAAGGAGAGACCAAAAGAGCCTTAGCAGGGCTAGAGGTGGCAAGGGGAGGAGGTGTTTGGTTCCTCCTGGGCGGTGTGAGATGGTCCTAGCCCTTCTCAGACATAGCCAGCCCACTGACCCCTGCTGACTACCTCTCACCAAGGCACTGAGAGCCTCTTGCTAACCTGGAGCTTTCTCCGGACCTGTCCAGCCTCCTTTCTTCTCGTCGTCAGCTCTACCTAGCTGGTTCTTAAGCCTGCCCTGCCTTCTTCCTGCTGGGCTGGCTTGGGGCTCTATCCAGCCCTCTCTGGAGACCATGAGGATGCTGCTGGTGCATGGCTTTCCCTCCATTTAAAACAATTAGGAGCCGGGCTCAGTGGCTCAGCCTGTAATCCCGCACCTTTGGGAGGCTGAGGTGAGTG